>NW_027175931.1:16881622-17014122 GCF_023055335.1 Clinocottus analis | reverse complement strand
CTGGAAAAAAACACACAAAACAACCCGGACGTTGTGGTCCCTTTGATACGAGATGAACATTAAACTTATTTAACCTCTACGTGGGAACAGATTCATAACACAATGATGCATAATTGTCTCTCGGTATTATCTTTACTAAGTATAAGAAGATTTTGCTTGAATTATATATTAATAGCAACTTGTTAAAGATCAAAAATCTGAAAATGAAAGAAAGAAGAAGTCTTTGAACCCGTCAACCTTTTGATTTACAGTTCACAGCCCTGCACCGCCCCCTGGTGGACGTTTGTATTACTACAGAAACAAAGCTAAAGCGCCATAAGCAGCACAGTGAGCGTGAAGAGGGAAACCTTCGTGACGCTGAACGTTGAACCAGCTTAAAGGTTTTGGTCGCTCTCATGGAACCGGTGGAGGTGGTCAGAGTACCTGGAAGTGAGAGAGAAACAATCAGCTACCCGCTAATGTCATCAAAAGAACCGTTCGTACGCGATGTGATGTCAGAAATGTCCGACTCACTTTTTAGCACAGAAGGCAGAGCAATCTCTGCCGATGCTCTCGCTCCAGGCGGTCTTGTACAGCACCTGAAAACAAGGAAACAACCGACAGATTAGAAACACCGCAGCCGTTAACGTTGCGTCACCAGACGGCATCAGGATGAAAGGAAGCTCACCAGGAAGACCAAGCAGTGCAGGAACAAGGTGTAGAAGAACGCCACCGTCCTGGCCATCTTGTTGGAGAGAATCACACGACCCTGAGACACACAAACAGTGCACTAGTCAAGATATAGAACACACAGCATCATACACACGGGGTGTGTGTGTGTGTGTGTGTGTGTGCGTGTGTCTGTGTGTGTGTGTGCTCACGAGGCTCAGCGTTGCTTTATCCCAGGGGCTTAAGCTCAGGTATCGGCGCTGACGCTCCTGCAAACACAGAGAAACAAAGTGTGACTCCACGTAAATGAAGGGCCGCCGTCTCACACAAGTAATATCAAAGTTATGAATTATAATTCCAGATGTGTGTACAGTCTGGGGTGTGCGGGGCATTTGCTTCAGGGAAATGTTTTGAGTAAGGAGGTGTAATTTCTTTCACAGAATAGGTCATCCGTTTCAAGCTGCCTTCAGCGCCTACATTCCCTGGAGTGACCTTTAACGAAGCCCACAACAGCCAGACAGACGTGTTGCTTCCATCCCATCATCATCATCATCAATTCACAACGTCGGCACAACATCTACAAATAACAGCTTAACCTTTGGTTCTGCGGGAACGGCACCAAAGGAAGCTCTACTGCAGCGGTTGTCAAATATCAGAGGAGGAAACTCGTACAGCAAAAAACAACGACGGAGCGAGAGATGTCGAGAGCTTTCAGAGAGCTCGTGAGAAGAGTTTTTACCCTCTTGCTGAAGGAAGCGAACGGGTCCAGTCGCTCTTCGTACTGGGAGGAGTAGCGCATCACCGTGTCGTCACTGCCGCCAGCCTGCAGCACATTAACAAGACGTAAGAAACAACAACGTCACATTCATTCATTCAGCCATTCATTCATGCACACACGCACTCTGCCAGGGTAGCTCTGCAGGAATTTGATCTTCTCGTAGAGTTTGATGTTGTCGGCTCTCAGGCTGTCCAGCTCGCTCTGCAGCGCCTGCATGGTCTGCTGCACGGAGCGACTCTCCTGCAGGGACACAGTAGACAAACAGCTGATGGAGTGGTTCTCCTAGAAAACACAGGAATACAGTGTGCGCGTGTGTGCGTGTGTGTGTGTATGTGTGATCGTGACTCACAGCTTCCAGCTCCTGATTGCGGGAGCGAAACCTCTCCCTCTGGCTGGAGATGATGGAGAGCAGAGAGTCCATCTGGCCCTGAGGAAGCTCTGGGTTGAGGCCCAAGCCTGAACATGGAGGTTACACACATTACAAAAATACAATTCAATGCCATAATCCACTTCCTCTGTTATCGTGCACATGTAGATACGTTTTAGGATCATTTGAACTGTTTGTGGTTCGATTGGATGCGGATATCTCTTTTATTTGCAGACAGGCCGAGTCCGTCAAATTCTAGTGAACGCTTCAAAACTGGACTTCTTGAGTGTCTTCTTGAATGAAAGGAAAGAAACTCTTAAACTTTCTCTAATGAACGCTAGTTTGCAGGTATCAAACGGACAACACCTTGCAGCACCTCAGCTCTGCAGGTTCACGTCCACATGCTCTCGCCTTGAATGAGGAAGTTTCACTTCTCTTTCAGGAGACGCCATCCATCACTAGACGAGCTGAACACGAGCTGAAAAGGTTTCATCTCGAGCTTAAACTTGCTCATCCCGAGGCTTTAAGGATCTTCTGATTAATGCAGAGCTGTTTGTATCTTCACCTTCTGGACACTTTATATTTCATTGTGCACATAACTTCAAGACACTTTGTGGAGGCGTTGTTGCACTTCTTCTTCGTCAAAAGAAAACACTGCTCCCATGTTCTGTGAACAAGGAGCCGGTCGAGGGGACGTACCAGTGAACATGGCGGAGGCCTCCTTGATGGGCTCCGGGATGTTCTCCATGTTGCTGACCTCGGAGCCGTCGGCGTCGGGGCGCTGCAGGGAGGACATGGCCTGAACGGTGCTCAGGTCGTGTTCCAGCTTCAGGATGAGCTCTTTCTGCTCCGCAGCGGTCTGCACGGCGGCGGCGTACTGCACCTGCAGCTCTGCATGGCGGCCTGTTGAGCGCAGAGAGGAACGTTACCGTGCGTCCAGGTGGGTCTGCGGGTTGTATTTATAGTCTGTAAAACAACTCACCTGTGGAGAGTGAATGGCAGAAGCAGTCCGCCATCCCCACATGAACCCTTTAAGGTCACTACTACACTCCTTCCCTGGCTTCCTAACAGATCTTTCTCTGAGAATACTTATTTTACCACCATGTGTTCAAACAAGGAACATCTCCATCAACCAAAAGAAAAGCAAAACAAAAAACTACCACAGCACACTCTTAGTATTTGTATAAAAGAGATTTACTTCAATTATCACACCTAGGGTGCATGTGAATAATAATGATGATGAATCAAATGTCAATCATAACAAATACATTGTGAACGTTTCATACAGTGATATTGCTTTTCAATGTTGTAGAAGGGACTGTTTTACAGTGCTGAGAACAAACAACATGATACGTTTAGTAAATAGAAAGATAAAGAAACAATGATACATGAGGAAAAACGAAAGGGAGGGAGACCCCAAAAGGAGAATAAAGCATCTCAGGAGTGACAGAAGTGCGAGGGAAACAACTTTCAAAAAACATCTTAACCATCCCTTTACAGTCATGCAGCCTTTTGTACTACAACACACATGTACGCGCACACACACACACACTCACAAAATAGGCAGTGGGAGAAGTCGTGAAAATTATTACTTCCACATTGTTGATGACAAGGTTGGAAAAAGAAATCATCTAAAAACAAGTGTGAACTGGCTAAAGCCTCAACAAGCATCTTAAAGCTCTCCAGAAGGTCTCCGGGTCATTTGGTTGTCAGACTAAACTGTGGTTTAAGCTCTTTATGGGTGAACTGAAGCGACGACACAAGGAAGCAACATTCAGAAAACTGTCAGCAACCTTTCCACACAGGCGGAGAACTACTTCACTATTTGGCTTTTTGCTTCCTCTTTTAAATCTTGTGAGCATTCACTGAAATGTTTGCCGCTCCAGAGTTGATCTGGACATTAAATTAATTGTAGAGTTAAGCATGAAATACTAAAGAAATAAGAGGAAATGGTTTAAGACTTAAAACTTATCCGGAGCCGATGTGAGGGGAGCGTGAAAAGAAAAACACGAGCACGCGAGTACAGTGGAGGTTAAAGGATGAGTGTGCTGCTTCATGTGTGGATGTGTTACTGAGTGTGCTATGCATACAGCACCACTGATTCAGAAAGTGTTTCCTTACAAAACCCACTTCATAAGATATATTCTAAAAGTATTACAAAAAACATCTGAGGTTTTTCTTTCTTTCTTTCTTTTTTTTCCTGAATATGGTGACCAGTGCTGCTGTTCAGGCTTCCATTACAACGAACATGTCAAATGAATAACCACTACTTCAACAGATCATACAGTAAAGCTTTACGACTTCAGAAAACATGATATGATATACAGCATCTGTTACACCTTTACAATGTTATTCAACAGTGTATAGAATCATCTGATTTAAATTTGTAGAAAAATATCTGTGGATCATGGAAAAGTCCTGAATCGTCCCTTCTCTCCTCCTGCCTTCAAACAAAAGCATCCCGTGACAATAGTGAATCCATAGCTACTTGATCGACTGTATTTACATGTCTCTTTTCCAAATAACCATTAGAATTGGCACACGTCATTATCAATACCTGTAGTGCCATTATTAATGTCACAGCAAACCTGACACAAACAGAAAAATACAAAATGCCCTATGAATAAATTCAGTGTTATTACAGTGTACGCTGTTTCTGCATGCTTCCTCCTTCATTCAATGCTCTGGCCCCTCGCTGCTAGATAAGGTTATGTACAACGTAAGAAATGCATTGTGGGAAAACAACGGTCTGAAATCGGACCCGGACCGAAACGTGTCTGCAGGTCAGTCATTAGAATACACAAGCTCATTTTCTCCTCCTCCTCTTTCACTGCACTCCAGGAATCACACATAGCCAGAGAGGAAAGTCCACTTTAAAGTACCGATATGAAATGTGTGAGAAACACGTCGGGGTCGAGATGCGAGATATATCATGAACAGACCTGGTGAGATAGTCTACGTCTAATGACATCACTAGTTTGGTGCCCTGCTTGGCAGTTAAAGGCACAACTCTGATGATCTCACATGGTTATGGTGAGGTGATGGATGTGGCTATAACGTGGCCAATGGGTTAAGTGCTTATATTCTTTACAGTAGCTGTTCATCACCATTAAAACACACTGTGGTTGTCCAGTCCAAGCAGTCCAACACAAAGCAACGAGCCTCCAGTAATCTGCAGAAGACGGATGTTTCACATCAGCCGTCCACAGGAAGCGCCAATGTGTGAGGAATTTTACACCAGAAAATCCAATTTTAAATAATGCATCTGAATGCAGGACAATGAGGTCATCGGTATCTTTTGACAGGCGCAGACTATATCTGGAAGTAGGTTCAAAGAAAGGGGAGGCTTAAGGATGGACTGAGGAGGTTCTGGATAGAAACCAGTACAGGTGTTTGCTCATAATATCTACACCTGTTCAGGACAACGGCCCTTCAGTCAGGTTTGAAATGTGGGGCCACTGCAGGAGAATACCGTTCATAATGTAGGAAACATTGTGTTTTACCTTTAGTGTTCGGATGCAGAAGAGAGTCTGTGCTTGGTTCAAAACCACTTTTTTAAAAAAGGCATACATTTCCCAGGATCCCGGGATCGTACTCTGCTGTAGTGTTTACAGACGCTCTCCCAGGTAAGTCCTCAGAAAAAAATCCCAATAAGTGCTTTGTTACGGACTGCAATATATATTCTGCATAATCATAGGCTGGCTATTATCTGTTCAATCTGACGTAGCACCCCTGCTATCTGGTACACTTCTCTAATCTCAATTTGGCAGATATGACCTCTTACAAGTTAACTTGTGTTTTCAAGTTTAGGTAATTGCATTTGACCTATTTGACAAAGTGTAAATGGAGTTAACGTGATGACTGAGCGGCGACCTCCGTCTACAGAAAGCTGCACGCCGAGCGGTAGTGTTGGCCCAGGGAACAGCCCAAGAAACATCATCGGAGGATAGAAAACAGGAAAAGAGATATGCTAACATATGTTCGCTGATCTTGATATGTACTTTGATTCTCTAGCTAGCAATTTAAGAGCATAACTGTTGTGATAAAAGCTTAATGCTTATGGGAGCAAGAACTGTAGCAAACACATTTTTTTTTCAAAGCTATTGAAATGACACTAAACTTTAGGATTCATGAATATACAAACAAATGAGAACTAGTACATCTTTGTAAATATTAACCAATACTGCCGGCAGTCTATACGTCTAATAAAAATGTTACTTGCCCTCAGGAACAGTATAATCCCTTAAAAAATAGACAACTCAAATGATAAGACATTAAATGAAAAAATACAGCACCTATAAATAAGCAGAATAAAAACCAAACTATAATGCGAAATAGCAATAAAACCAAGCTACAGTAAATCATAGTATTACACTACTTTGTGAGAGATTAATGTAATGGTAACGCGTCAAACAGCTTAAAGAAGGGTGTCAGTTGTGCACTAGTAGTGTGTGCAAGTAGATACGAAATATGACCCCACTCATTGGAAACACTGAACACTCCTCAATCACACGCACGAGTGCACACGCATGTATTGACACGCATGTGTGTACATGCACCCATGCAAACGCGCACACACACACACACACACACACACACAAAGGGGAGGCAGTAGGCTGACAGGCACTGAGGGCTTGTGTGGGACAGGGAGGAGGTGATATGCCTTATAATTTGTAGTGTGTACAGTAGAATCAATGCAAAACATCCCTGGATACACAGGAAAGACTGGAGGAGCGGTGAGGACTCACACCAGGGTTGGGGAGAATTCACTTCGACAGCGATCAACACAAAGTACACACATGTGGTACTCTACGCTGCAGTTCATCCACTACAAAAACCTTCTTTCTTTTTCAGTCAAGAAGTTCATTATTGATAATCTACTTTGTAAATTTTATTCTGAGTGAATTGACCTCGACCCTGACTTACATGCAGGCAAACACACACACACACACACACACACACACACACACACACACACAAACACACACACACACACACACACACACACACACACACACACACACACACACACACACACACACACACACACACACACAAGACATACACAAGACACACACACTCTTCCTGATTTGGCCTATAAAACGTGAGTCTGTGAATAGAGAGTGTGTCCGTGGTGCAACCCCCACCCCAGCAGGTCCAGTGCTGGGTGAAAGCTGTGACACAAACTACAACATGTGTCGCATCATCGTGTCAGACGGCTACAGTACTACGTGAATTCATCGTATCGTATTTCAACAACGCAACATTATTCCATTTCAACTTGGGTTTTTTTGTGTGGTTTTTTTCTTCCAAAACAGTAACATTTGATTCTCTTATTTTCTGTTCTTCTTTTTGTACTAATCAAAAATGTTTCCTTAAAATTCCCTATTTTGTACTCTTTAGAGTCAATAGACTGTGCAATCTCTTATTGGCAACCAAATTGCAATATTAAAATGAAGAGATCATCCTTCATCCTTTAAAGAAGGGTTCCTTCCATCCTTCCTCTTCAGATGAGTGCGTGTGTTGGTGAGGAATTAGAAATCCTTCTGGCCATCACATGGCTGTCAGCAGGACAGGATATGGGACACAACAGGTCAAAGTTCATCTCTCTTACATCAGTAACCATGGCAGCTCAGCCGACAGGCCTCCACTACCCTCTTAAGAGTGTAGGAGTGAGATTAAAAAGAAAACATGCTGCCATTGAGAAGAGAACACACACACACATATATATATACACACACACACACACACACACATCATTTTTAGGTGTGTACACACACACACACACAAACAAACAAACAAACAGGTGCACACTGACACAACCCCTAACATACACACAAACGCACACACACACACACGCAGTGAGTGAAAAAGGCAAAGGGTTTGTAACAGTCACTCTACAGTGTGAAAAATGAGGCGTCTCACTGAGTGAGGGGAGGTTTGTGGACACTTGGGAGGTGAGAAGAAGAGCGGAAAAAATCTCCTTTAAGAAAGTGAGAGTTCTTGTAAGAGAGTTCCTGTCTCTATCTATAACCTATCAGTGTCTCTCACTGTGACAGCTGCTGTGTCAGGCCTTGCCTGTGTTACTGAGTCCAGGTTTCACCCCCAGCTGTGGGTCAGACCCCAGCTCAGGACTAACCAGTCTGGTGCACCAGTGGCTGGTGATAGGGGAGGTACAGCAGGGCCGGAGGCCAGCAGGACGGCTAAGTGCTTTTCTCAGTACAAAAACAAAACTCAGTTTAAAAAAAACACAGAGACACGTACGTTCTCTTATTTTGTTCTTCTAGGATTTCAGTAAATCTTCTTTTTAAGGGTTTTGCCAACCACTCTTTGTTTCTTTCCTCTTTTCAGAAAGCTTCTATGTAATAAAAATGGCTGCTGAGCTTGACTTTGGCTGTGTCCACTCTCCAACTGGAACAGAGCAGGAGGGGTCCAAGGTTAGAGGTCGTGAGGTTATGAGACAAGAGGGATGAAGGATGGTCAGGGGGAACTAGAACTCCCACTCTGAGGGATCCTCTTTGCTGGCAGCCTTCTCCAGCCTGTGGATGATGTTATTGAGATTGGCTGCTTTCTTCTTGCGCAGATTGTTGTCCCTGGGGTTTCTGGCAGGGCCAGAGGCCGGGATGTGAGTACTAGAGGCAGAGCCACTGGAGGACGCCTCCGTGAGGCTGAAGAGCCCCAGTCCACCCTGTCCACAGCTGGAGCCCGGCCCGGCAAAGCCTGAGGTGGTGCAGTCAAACTGGTCAGGGGAGTTATTAGAGCCCCCTGCCTCAGACTCCACCTCCATGTCGTCTTTGCATGCTCCTCTGTGGTCCTCCAGACCCATGCCCAGTCCCTGGCGCGTCTCCACTGTGCCTTCAGACTCTGTCCCGTCGCAGCTGTCCCCCTCTCCTGATTTGGACCCGCGAAGGGACGGGGAGCCGCCCTCGCTGCCAGGGCCCAACCCTCCAGCCGCCTGGATCTCCTCTATGAAGAGCTCTCGCCGGATGCGTGACCTGGTGGAAACACACGAGATCAGACATCCTGGAATTAAGACGTGTCAGACGCAATACGTGTCACGTTGGACTGATCCTCAAAATATTGTATGAAAGCTCATGTATTCAACAACACAAAACCATCTACGATACAAATACACACAGTCAAATGCAAAATCCTTTCTAGAAAATTCCCTTCTACACAGACAGCAATAAGAAGTGAAAAACTATATATTCAATAAAACAAACACAATTACAAGCAACAGAAATGATGCAAAAGCCCCGTTGAAGAACAGCTTGGCAACCCTTAAAAGGCTCCTTTCCACATGCTGACCTGTAATTATGGAACCAGTTAATGACTGTACTGGTCTTCAGGTTGAGCTGGGAGGCCAGCTCCTCAATGGTTTTGGGCGATGGATAGGGCTTCTGCTGGTAGGCCCGTTTCAGGGCCTCCTTCTCCTCTGGGCCCAACACCACTCTGGCCTTCTTCAGGTGCTGGTGTCCCGGGCTCTGGGAGCCCTGTAGGTAGTCGGGCCCCACTAAACCCACGTCCACTGAATGGTTGTCGCTTAAGGAGCTCAGCCGCCTCTTCATGTAAGCTGAACAGAGACACAAACAAGAAGGGACATTTGTAAATCAGAAAATGCATTGAAAATAAACAAGAGGATGAATAAATATGGGGAATATTAATATCAACATGTCTTTGTAAATGAGAACCTGACAACCAATTTACATGTGAAATATTTATTATGGATCAGTTGGATTAACTAGAGATTCATTAGTTGTTATTAGTTAATTATTTGACTACTCTATTAGTCAATATAAATTTAAAAAAGTGCCAATTTAATTATCAATTCATTGTTAAATCAATTTTCTAAGTAAAGATTATTTATTAAAACTTCCCTTTGGAGCTAAGCAGGCTGTAACTTGGTCAGAAGCTCAGTCGGTCGGAGTGGATACTCTGTCCACTTCCTGAGTTATTTCCTGGTGCATTTTGTGCGTCAGACACTGTTCTAAGAGACAACGCTGCCATCCTCTTCAACGGTCACTAGGTGGTGCTATTGTCCTTCAGAGGAACTATAACAATGAAAACATCTCTTCCATTTTAAAGCAAACTAGCAGCACCATTTACTCGGGGCACCAGCAGCTGAAAATGAACAGCTCGTGGCAGCTTTGCATGAGGTTGACATTTTCCTCAACCCCAATACACACTGCCAGATATATTAGTGTTGCAGGCAAAAACCACTCAGAGCAAGGTTAGACCACTCTGAAAGTTGTGAGCTGCCTTGCAGGCTTGAACCGCAAGGGTGAGAGGTCAACTATGGACTCTAGACTAGGTCCATGTCTTTCCTCTGGGCTCTGCTGTCGGCCAGGACTCCTCACCATTGCTATTTAGATGCATTACTTTGGGGTCAATAATCAAACAAAGTTGAATGGAGAGTAACCCCAATGCGTCCAAACCCCAAACTGTGCTGTATGGTGCGCCTTGTTGTCCTTGTGCCTAGTTTGAGATATCATGAGGGTTCACTGATCCTGCATGCTTGTGCCAGCTGAGAGGTTAAAAAATGCCTTACCATGCCCATAGAGAGGTCTTCTCATGGGCAGTGGGGGGTCAGCGAGGAGGCAAGGCCTCTTGGCTTTGCTCTCATACGCATTATGCAAACAGAAGGCCAGGAAGAATGAATGAGGGATAACGTGAGCTATGGGCTAAGAAATGATAAAAAATACAAGCTTATAGACACTGGTAATTATTATGATGATGAGGAGGAGGAGGATGATGATGAAGAGGAGTGCTGATGACTGTGAGTAAGCAGGCCCCCGGCAGTCCCCTAGCTGTCACATCTAATACAGTATGTGATGTCTGCAGTCCTGATTGGTACTGACATCACACCAATATGACTGTGATCTGCACAACATGCTCTGCTGTCCTGCACAAAGGAGATTGTGTGTGCATGTGTGATGTAAAGGCTGCTGCTGCTTGTGTTTTTTGTGGATGTTTTTTTAGGATGTCCGGGGCTTTTGTTTATTATTTTTGAAAAGGCACGCCGCCGCTCAATAAGAAGTGTGCATTTATTTCTGGTCTTTGAGCCCTCACTACACACCTTTCTTTTCCAGACGTTTCATGTCCATGAGCTTCTCCACACTGTGTGGGTCCTGGAGCCAGAGCTGCATGCGGACGAAGGGCTCTCGTCCCTTCAGGCTGAGCTTATGCCAGGGTTTGGGCCTGGCCAGCAGGTCTGAGACCGAACCCTGAGTCAGACCCAGGATAGTCTCCCCAAACAGACGCTGGCCTAGATAGGCGAAAGAGAGGCAGAACTAAACGGTCATTTGAGATGATGAGTGATTGAAAGGCTGAGGAAGTCATCATTGAGGACGGAACGGGAAAGGGGAAGACCAACTAAACCCTTTGTTTCTTACCGAGGTTATTATCAGTGAGCACCTCCTTAACCTTCTTGGTGATGGCGTAAGTATCGAGCTCAGGAGACATCGCGACCATTTCCTGGATGCTGAGACCCGAATGACCCGGGACAGGCAGCGGGGTGCCGGGCTGCGACTCCCCGCCCGACGGATCCTCCGACGCCAGTTTGAGACTGGAGGACTGTGGAGCGAGCGGATCCCCCGTGAGACCATTGACAGACTCCTCGGCTGAACTGAGGGGCGACTCCGGAGCGGGGCTGCAGCTTGCTGAGGTCTTGGGAGTCCCCTCTGCTTGAGGAGAACAGACAGGGAGAGAAACATCACACAGGTTAGAAGACGTGTTACCATGGACTCAAACACAGCTCCATCCCCTCTCCCCGCTGCGTTCGGGAGGGACTTCAGTCATACCACATCAACTAATTTAATTTCTGTTAAACAAACAGCAAAGGTGCTTAAGTTTTCAGTTTGAAGCTTTTTTGGCTTCCTCCTCCTATTCCTTCATCTCCCTGTCTCTGTCTGTGTAGTACTGCTGTGCAGCTCAGCAGGCTGGAAGAGAGCAGTCATGAGGAGCTGTCAGTGTACATTAGCTGCTGTTTACACCCCCAGAGAGAAAGAGACACGCACATGCCCGCACACACACACACACACACACACACACACACACACACACACACACACACACACACACACACACACACACACACACACACACACACACACACACACAGAGCTGCCATCTGGCGCTGCAACACTAACTTGTCTATGACATGACAAACCAGCAGCTTGCTGGCTGACACTGCCACCGCACTGAGGATGGGGGGATGGTGGGAAGAGAGGGGAGGGAGGAGGGGGGGGATTGTGTGAGTGACAGACTGACAGTAACAACTAGCCACAAGCTCTAATCAGGCTTTCAGAGTAATGCTCTGGCCCGAAGAGCCTTGCTGTGTGAATCCATATACTATATTGTTTACCTTGGTTCTGAGCTTGCTGGATGTGTGTGTTTTGCCCCATGTCTCCGTTGAGCCACGGCTGCATGCGGAGGTATGGCTCTTTGTTCCTCTGGTTCAACTTGTTCCACGGTTTGTGCCGAGACAGACTATCACTCAATATTCCCTGAAATTCAAAGATGGAGAACGGCTCAGACGCGCAACTATTGTAGAGTGAAAGCAGAGTAATGGAAATGGTCCTTACGGTCGGTCGCCTTACCTCTTTGGAGTCCTCCTGGTTGTAGTTGTCCTCTCCAGTCTGGCTGGATATGGCCCTGCGAGGGTCTGTGTGCATGTTGCTCCACCACTGCTCTCTCCAGTAACCCACTCCTCCAGAACTCCCAGAGCGGGCCGACCCCTCGGAGCTCCGACCCAGCCTGTGAACTCCGTCAACAGACATGTCAATCCCCAAAGAAGCCCGGCCCTCTCTCTTTACGCTGGAGCTGAAGTCCAGGATGGGAGACGGGGATGAGGGGGAGGACAGGAGGGAGCTGGGAGGCTTCTTGAGGGAGAGCGCCAGGGGGTTGTAAGGGGGAAGGGGAGCGGTGAGCGAGGAGTTCAGGAAGTCCCTCTGAGATAGTAATGCGAAGGAGGAAGACGAAGACGAGGCCTTGAGGAGGGGCTCCAGTGCAGTCTGTTGGGCCTCCATCTCTCTGCGTGCTTGCTCTAGAATGGAGCGGATAGCCTCATCTGATCCGCCGCCGCCCCCTCCGCCTCCGCCCCCACCCCCTCCTTTTAGTCCTGGATATGTGGGTTGAGCGTGGGACAAGTCTGTTGAGGGAAGGAAGAAAAAAAGAGGTCGGCATGAGACGCACCGACAAACACTCACAGCCACAGTGTATCATCGTCCTCTGAAGAGCAGAAGAAAACCACGACTCACCAGCTTTCTGCACCTGCAGCTCTCGTTTGGCTTGCTCCAGGATGGACTTGATGGCCTCGTCTGAACCGGCCTCCGGGGTGCGGACGCGGGCCGTAATGTTACCTGGAAGGAGAGGAAGAGGGAACGGGAGGAGATGAACATTCTTGTCAGATTAAGAAGCACAGATAACCGACTCCAGAGAAAAACTAAAGAGAACAAAATAAGCCTATAAAGGACACTAAATAATTACACCATAGCACAGCACAAAGAACAACATTCCCCCCACTGAGCTGCAAGGCAACTACACTGGAGGGATTGTCGTCATGTCTCTGGTCCCTTTGGAACTCACACATGCACACGTGGGTTCGTACAGTAAACGCTGCCCACAGAATAACAACTACCAATAAAATCCCTAAATACACATGCTGGCTTCTCCTTTGACGCAAGTCACTGGAATTGTGCGGTTACCTTGAAAGCACATGTATATATCTCTACGCCTGCCCGCAAGTTAATAAACGCCAACTCACACACACACACACGCACACACACACGCACACACACACAGATACAGTTCACCCCAACAGAAACATGCCACACAGACAGAACGTAACATCTCTGTTTGTGGAGGGGACAGACCTGTGTGTGAAGCTGTATTGGAGACGGCTCTCCGCTTCGGGACATCCTGAAACACTCTGCTAAGCTGGGGCTGGCCTGAGCCCTCTGTTAAAAACAATATATACCACACACTATGTTACAGCACTTGTGTGTTGTTGTCTTTTACAGCTAGACTATGTGGTGCCCTATAATGCTCTGCAAATACATGAAACGTGTGGATACTTCCATCCAGTGCACATTATAGTACCATAAACGCATTGATCTTCACCATCTGTGGCCCCAAAAGGAATTAAACCTCTACCTCTAGCAGGAATATTAAACCACTACTAGTAGTCAAGGATAAATAATTCAACAGGAAGAATTGAACAGGGGGATACTAACTGCAGGCTGCCTTGTGTTTTAACACAGACTTTGGACGAGGGTGGTTATATTTAGGTATACCACTGAGACCATCTTCAAATAAAAAATGTCCTGATGCGTTAACAAAAGCAGGCCCAGGCGAATCGAATCTACCCGTAGTTAACAGTACCCCTGCCTTCCTCCTCGTTCCCACCGATCAATACTATTGATGTGTGAAAGGTTTCTGTATTGATCACAATAGCTAGGAGAGGCTCTTGGGATCAGTGCGTGACTAGGAACTCTCTCAAAACACACAGGTGTGGCACAGGGTGGGAGTTGAGAAAGAGAAAGAAAAAGCTAGTCCATATTGACAAGCTAATCAATGGCTCTGTGCAGGGCTGTACACATGCAAGACACACTCCCACACGCGCACACACACGCCCTCACGCACGCATTGACGCATTAAAGATGCGCGGCCTCACCTCTTTGCCGTCCCTGGATGCTGCGCAGCGCAAGGATGTTCTGCTCGTCAGCGAGGAACTGCCTCATCTTGTGGAAAGGCTCCTTCCCCCGAATCGTTAGCTTGTTCCACGGCTTTGGTCTGGCCAGGATCTCACTGACTGAACCCTGGGACAGCCCCAGCACATAGTGGCCAAACACACGCTGGCCAATGTTGTGCTTTATCAGCTGCTCTTTCACCTGGCGAGCGATCTCCGCTGTGTCCATGTCTTCCCCGTCCAAAATACTTCCCGTGGTGGCGTCAGAGTGGCTGGGCGATGGGGATGGGGCACTGCCAGCGGTGCTGCTCCCATTAACCGGAGCCATGTCTGGGCTGGCTGGAGGAGGCTGGGGGCTGCTGGCCGCCAGAGGGATGGCAGCTGACCCAGAGCCAGGAGTGGAGGTAGGGATGGAGCTAAGGGTTGGAGTGAAGGGGGTGAACAGCAGAGCCCCACTGGGGATTCCAGATGACTCCTGCAAGGCTTTGGAGTAGAAGGTTTGAAGCAGCTGCCGCTGGATCAGGGAGTTCAAAGCCATCTTACCACCCACCAGAGGGAAGACTGGCGAGTAGAAGTCCTGTCCAATGCCCGTAGGGCTGAAAGGGTGCGTTTCGCCGCTGGTGGTGGTGGTGGTGGTGGTGGTGGCAGTGTCGAGGGGGTCCGTATGAGAGCGAGACATGGGGAGCTGGGAGGAGGAAGGAAGAGAGGGAGGGGGAGGAGGGGGCGAGGAAGAGCTGGGCATGGTCTCCTCCTTCGGTGTGGACTCTTCTGTCCTTTTTCGCCTGGCTGACCCTACAAGAAAGGTCAAACACACCATGCATTATGGGGGAGTCAACAAAAAAGGGGTTCCAAAAAAAGAGAGAAAAAAAAATAAAACAAAAGTTGAAAGTTATCTTTATCAATTTGTTTCCTTTTTTGCGAACCCCCCCAGACAAAGTGCCCATGCATTTGTGATTTCAACCTTTCTTGTAAGCCACAGCCTGGAAGAAAAAAAAGGACAAAAAAACAATTGACACTGTGCCTCTTGGGCAGGTTTAGCTCGGCCCAGGGCTCAGCCTCCCTCTCCGCAGACACAGTGGACAAACTGGACGGGGTCAGATCCTTAGAAAGCAATACACCATGCGAGTCCTCTTCAATGCTACTGCAACGTGCTCCTAAACACTGAATTAATCCATCATGAATGCAGTAACAGAGTCTTTAGTTCAGAAAAAAATACATCCAGGAAAAATGGAGCAATAAAATTGAATTGAAAAACAATGTTCAAGGCTGAACATAAAACAGATGCATGTGACCAAAAAACAGAAAGACTGTACAGCTCTGTCCCATCTCTGACTCTAATTTCCTAAATAGATAGACTGATTACATTTATACATTCACCAAAACAAACAGGTATAAACTAAATTCCCTCAGTCTTGCAACTACTAGAATCCATCATAATGGAAGCGCTAGGAGAAATATTATTCTAATGCATAACCATTGAAAGCGTAACATGATTGAGTAAGACAGTAAGCTCCCCTTACTGTGAATGTTAATCAATTCAAAGCTATTCAACTATTCAAGCCCAAAGCGATGACATTTCAAACCCATAAACACTGTTGCAGAGGGCAGGATTCTTGATGTAGAGGAGAGTTTATGCATCTTTGATACTATTCAGGTTGACCTCCTGCTGCGGTATTCAAAGATATGCATTTTCTTCTCCTCCGTCATATGTGGGACTAAAGAAACAACATTTCTGTGCCA
Source organism: Clinocottus analis (assembly GCF_023055335.1). Classification (NCBI taxonomy): domain Eukaryota; kingdom Metazoa; phylum Chordata; class Actinopteri; order Perciformes; family Cottidae; genus Clinocottus; species Clinocottus analis. The sequence continues at coordinate 16,997,901 of NW_027175931.1, read as the reverse complement.
TGGTATTGTTTTGCATTTCTTTTGCATATCGTGTGGACCCAATATTGCAAATATTTCCCAAAACATAAATATATGGTTAAGTATTCTCAGAGAAAATAATCTGGAGGCATGCATACAGTATGTATGCGCTAACCTGACGCCACCTCATCGTAGCCTTACCTGCAGCTGAACCTCATCTGAGCTCCAGTGAACACTGGACTCCACTTCTGTCGGTATTCTTTCCTGCTTGCTGGTCTGCAGCCCGGCCAGTGTGGGTGACCTTATAGCCCTGATAACCTTACGTTTAGCCAGACTTACCGCTGAGCTCAGTGTTGGCGATGCGCAGAGCGGAGCTCTCAGATTGAAGACTGCGGTTCCTCTCCAGCAACAGCACCTCCAGAGGTTTGGATGAGTCCTGATGAAGGGGGCGGAGGGAACACTTTAAAATGAGACTGTTCAAAGGAATTCCAGTCTCTCCCTTCAAATGTACAATATTGTTTTCCGTCACTGCAACATAATGTGAAGATTAATTGTAACCACTGTTACCTGCACAGAGTCAGATGTTCCAAACTCCATAGACTTGAGGATACTGAAGAGAGAGAGAGCGACAGGAAAATCCATATGAACCCCCGACAAAGACACACACATCTGCTATGGAGTATGCTAGCTCTTCTATTTCTGTCTCTTTAAAAGATCAAGAAAAGATAGAGGGGTAGTTAGCATAAGACACAATATATAAAGCTAGAGACACACAAGCTTCATCTTCTTAAGTCAATCGAGTTATGAAATGACGACGCGCATCTTGCTTAACATGGTTAGAAACATCAAACGCATGCAATAAATAGATCAATGCGCGCATGCGCACACGCACACACACACACACACACACACACACACACACACACACACACACACACAGCTCCTCACCTCAACTCCTTCTTCACCTCCTCATAGTCAACTTGCTTCTGCAGTTTCTCCTCCAGTTCCTGTAGATGAATAGATTAAATTACATGACATTGAATTAAATAATAAAAGCAATCCTGGGAACTATATATGTTGTGTACTTATTTCCGTGAATAAAGTTAAAGGCGTGATCAGAATTCACGTAGACATACTCTTTAATACTAAAATACCTATATCCAACTCAAGACTAAGATCTGCAGCTTGAGCTCTCGGTACCTTGAGCATCACAGTCTTGCTGCTGAGCTGCTGCTCCAGCTGTGTGATCTGGGAGCTGGTCGTCTCTCTGAGTTTGGTCAGGCTGGCCTGCAGTCTCTGGACGTCCTCCACCAGCTGAGCGGTCTCCCTCTCTTTGGCCCTGAGCTCCGCCTCCAAACTCGAGTGCGACGCCACGTCCGTCTGCTGTTCCTGAGGCCCAACCAGACGGCAGGTTAAGCTAATTACAAAATGAAACCTGTACAAGTATCCATGAAGCCAACCATACAAAGTCCTGCTTTCAGATACTTTCAATTAATCGCCAAAGAAATCCGATCAATGTTGTGCAATCGCTACATTGATCAATGCTGATTAATGTACTGATTATCGTTTTGAAAGGCCTCCTTCAGATAAATAAACAGAGGTAAATAATCAAACAATCACAACTACCCAACACTCAGATCAATGTAGCAGATGCGTTGGTGTGGCATTCAGTCTCTAAGTCTCACCTCTGCAGGCTGTTGAACGGGTCAAATAAATCACTTAATCAATACATCAAATGGCGTATTGCCACCTGGCCACCTTTCTTTGGAACACATGAATGCACTGTTAGTGCCTGGAACAGCTGAGCTTTAAGATCAATGACTACACTGATCCATAAATTGAACCTTTAATCATCTGATCGCTTTGAGTATAAATAGGCACAGCCGATCTTTGGCCCATCAAAGCCGCGTTGTCGTCGCAGTGAGTTGTGTTACCGTGTCGGTGTCGGCCGGGCTGCCGGGCTGCTGGGACCGGTCACCCGAGGACAGCTGCTCCCTGAGCGCCTCCGTCTCTCTCTGGGCGGCTTCTGCTCGCTGAGAAGAATGAACCAGTAGAGATTCCAACGTTCAATCTACTGATTTACTTTACTGCGTACATGTTCCCTTTATCTGAGTCAGATGAAAACCTACTAAAACACATGTGGATGGAGGGAGCAGGTTGCCAAGAGAATAGCAAGGCCAGGAAAGAGAAACACTTCCTTTAGTGGCATCATGCCCCTGAATCAACGAACGATCTTTGGAGGATAATTATCTCAACATTTTTCTGCATCTAGATCTCTCCGATGCAAAGTCTACGGCTCAAACACATGCTGGAGTTGAGGCGGGCAGAGAGAACGTGATGATGAGGGAGGATTCTTCCTAAATTGAAAATAAAGTCCTGAGAATTGAGACGATACCGGCTGCCTTGTATTTATGGACAAACTGCCACGCTCCAGTTGGGAATCATCTGCAACACCGGCCAACTTGCCATCATTAGCAGTTACAGGGAGCCGATTCCTCAGCGTTCTTAATTGCAACCACATGGAGAGCTGTTATTGACTGGGTGGGAGTTGGACTGCGAGTTGCAAGAGAAAAATCCTGTTTTCCATTTTCTCCATATAAAAGCATATAAAAAGTCTGTGACTGAGCTGGAGGCCATGCTGTCATCCTCTGTAAACCTCAAATCAGAAGTGTGAATAGTGTGTGTGGCATTATAGTGGGAGCGCTAACCTTTAGGCTAATATTAACATTACATGCCTATGCTACCCCTTTAGCCACAAATCATACTCTTGGGCTAATAATGAAAGTTAACAACAATGACATTAACAGATACCAAAGAATATTTACAACACAAGGGCAGAGGACGCGCTAGGGGGCTTATTTCAGCTGGGTGGGTTTAGTAGGTGTGTAATAAACATGTAAAACAAACAGCTGCCCTCACCGTGATAAGCAAAGTCATTACATGTTAATGTAAGCCACATTTTAGGGTTACTGAACATCAGAACATTTATACTTCAAAGGATAAGGCTGGTGTATGCGTTTGCTATTCTTAACAAATCCCAAAAAAGAGCAAAACTAACAGTAAAAGTGCTGGTGTTGGTCTCTTCCCTCAATACTTTCAAACTTCCCCCGCCTCAAGCGAGAAGCCGATTGTTCCTTAAAATGTAAATCTATTTTTAAAAACCAGGGTCATTCATACATAGTTTCACTTTTAGCAAAAAAGATACAGCTTCTTTCGAGTTTAACAAATGTTTCTCAAACAGGAGTAAAAAGTGCTTTTAAAAAAATATATTTTCAGCCTTGGACATCTGCTCTGGTGGATGTGTGCAGCAGCAGGATGCAGGACAGAAAACCAACTAAACACGACTACAGAGCCGTTATTCTACATAATGATGCAACTTTGTGGCTTACGGATTTGTTTTGAACAATTTCCGGACGGCAATGAAGCTCCATGGCACAGAAGAACTATACGCTGCCAGGCTGTGTCAACACAGACTACACTTGTCAGTAAATTCATTAATTGTTGGTTTCTGTCTTTTTATGACAGGAAGAAAAATACAGAATATCACAAGACTTGATTCATTAAAGATTTAAACACTCATTTGTTGAAGGACTCCTGCTTTCTCTGCATTTTAATAGTATAACTCTGGCGTGATGGATCATTGGGACCATGCTGTGTTCATGATGCTACGTCATGAAGGTGAGTGGGTTACCTGATTGGCTCTTTCCAGGTCGGTCATCACCATCTCCACCTCATCGGCCCTGAGGAAGACGTTCACCGTTACCAGAGAGGAAGAAACAGCGCTTATGAGAGACTCACAGAAACACAGCACAGGGATGTAAAACAACAAGGAATGGATAAATGGAGACCAATCCCAGGAAGGAAAGTGCACTCTGCACACAACCGGTGAGTGTGTGTCATTGTTCAGAGAGAACACAAATGTCGGTTCAGTGTCCATTAAGCTACTGTCTAAATTTCACCTTAATCCATTGATTGTGAACTCCATAACCCAAACAGCTTGTATGTGTGCATGTATACATGTATTTAAGCGTGTGTGTGTGTGCGTGCGTGTCTTTGTGTGGGTGTGCACATGTAAGCCCTAAACCCAGGCCACACTAAAACAGAGGGATTACATTAATAGAGCTCTAAGTCCTAATACAGCAGACTAATCTGCTATGAAGCTGTGTGATTGTGTCTGACTAATGGTCTGGATGGAGGCCATGGTTCACCTCTCACTTGCTAGAGGTCAGACAGCAGGAATACATCCCCACAATACCACATCTTTTCAAATTTGGAGAAAATATCTTTACGCTCATTCATGAGCGACGTGAATACCTGCCACTGTCCCGCAAGCAAAGACGGAGATGCGGAGGACACTTTGAGGATGAGGACAAAACATCACAGAACAGAAAAACAGTGTGTTCATTTCTTTGTACATTGTAGGACTGTATTAGTTATAAGCCAGGGCTAAATAATTGCTTAAACACGATTACCCTCTCTGTTAATTCACTGCCTGTGTATTTGTGCGGACGCCTAAAATGCATTCTACAAATCTCGTTGGTTGGCGTTCAAAGCAGTTCAAAGACACAGTTCATGTTTATTTAAGACATTACTTGCTGATAAGCAAACATGGCCAGCATTGAGTGCAGAGACGTGAGCACATACGTGCACTGCTGAGTCCATTAAGACCTTTTGATTTCCCTGCAATCTTTTGATAGTAAACCCAATAACCCACACAGCTTTTGTATTTGTGTGTCACAGTATGAGAAACAGTGTTGTGTCCCATAGGCTTGAGTACTACTGATTTGAATGTGTTTAACAAAACAGACACAGTTGATATTAGGTCAACATTGTGCTACAGGCAATGCAGCAAAAAGAATCAGATGTGGGTGGGAGAGCTTTTCACTCTCTGCTTTTATTCTTTCCCCAACAGTTAAAAGGATCTAGTATGCATTTAAGCAACATAATAGTACACTACCTCAATAGCTTTTATCCTGTCTTAAGCTATAGTGTGCAGGACCCACGTGCGCACTCATTCGCACTCCGGCACACACAAATGTAAGGTCAGAGAGCCAACAAGCCAGAAAAGCTTGTAATGGAGAGCATTTATGGGTAGTAATGCAACCCAAATACGCCACCGCTCCTGCTCCAAATGTGATCATTTAATCAAAGTACAGATGCACAAAGTCTTCTTAAATAACCTTTGGATTTGGCTGTATTTGGGAATTATAAAAGGCAAAGCTAGAGGCTGAGGGCCAAAGCAGATCACAGGGAAGGGATTTTCTGCATATCCTGATACAGTCAGTCAGTCACTGGGCAGAGCAGAGCTGTCCACGGCCGGCCAACGCTCCCACTGGAATTAATTCATCAAACACTGAACAGTAACGGGAGGGTCCTTCGTAATGGTAAATCCTAATTTTAGGCCACCAAAGCATACCTACAAAGCTCCACACAGCAGCCACAGGGAGGAGCTATAGAGTACATGTACAGCTGCACTAGAACATCCCGCACACAAACAACACACACTCTTTTGTACCATGAAAGCCAACGGGTGCACAAGTGACATCAGTGGGTACTGTAGGACTTCTGAAACGAGCCTCTAAGCCCCTACTGTACTTCCTCCATCTCAGACAGGCCTTTTCATCTCTTATCATCTTCTCTCTCTTGCTCCTCACTCAACCGCTCCTCTTCCACCCTCTATCCTTTTTCCCTTCCCATTGCCCTCCACTTTCTCCTCCTTTTATCTTTTTTTCCCCCCTTCCACCTCCCCTCTCTCATCTTTCACCCTCTCTTCCTCGGCCTCTGTCCTCGGGTGCCAGCAGGATATTCTCCTGATTTAGATTTTCATTTCCCTCCTCTATCACACTCTTATCCCCTCTTCCTCGCTGTAGCCTCCAGCCCCTGACTTGCTTTTTGCCCTCTAGCTTTCATCACTCCATTCCTTTTCTTTCCTTGGCTTTCTCCACATTGCGTTTTCACAGCGTGTTACCTTGGGGATTTCAAGGCGGCTTAAAAAGAAGCTAGCTGCGAGAGTGTGCGTTTGCGTGTGTGTTGTGCGCCATTTTGTTTAGTTTGTGTGTGCTTGAGATGGACACAGGCAACAGTCAATAGGCTTTTCTTTCCTAATTATCAGCAATTAAATGGTTTTCCCGAAATGGTATCAAGCCTTTATACACAGATAAAGCCACACACAGACATACAGGCCAGCACGCACACGCACACGCACACACACACACACACACACACACACACACACCGTCCTGTGGGGCTGAGGATCAATATATCATTAATCTTTAACAGGGACTAAACGGGTAAAATGCAGCCAGCCGGACCCTCGCAGCGCCAACACAGACAGGGGGCTGCGCTACATCTGCAGGCCCGCCTCCCGCTGACGCTCACACACTCTGGGCGCCGCAACATCGACCAAACTCTCAGGGAGTGTGTGTGTGTGTGTGTGTGTGTGTGTGTGTGTGTGTGTGTGTGTGTGTGTGTGTGTGTGTGTGTGTGTGTGTGTGTGTGTAGTGTATTTTTAAAGGCAGATTACCCAAATGCAGCAAGGGGATGGGGGATTGGTCACGCAATGTCCTCCTTAGTGGAAAGTTTAGAGCAAGTGTGTGCGTCTGTGAGGAGGGGGGGTTTTGGAGGGGGTGGGGTGGGGCGAAGGGGGGTGCATGATATGTACGCCGTTTGTGTTTTGCAGGGCCAAAATATATGCAGTCGAAGGGTTAAAAGTTGTGTTCAGCCAAACACTGGCGATTTGCTCAGCCAAGCAGTAAACGGGGGAAGGACTCCAAGGACTGGGAGGGTGCAGGGTTAGAGAGGGTTTGTGTGTGCTTTAAAGCGTTGCATTAAAATTTCAGATCACAGCACGCCACATAGTCAAGGACCCTGACTGCCTCAGGCTCACGAGTGAGTGAGTGAGTGAGTGAGTGAATGTGGATGTGTGTGTGTGTGTGTGTGTGTGTGTGTGTGTGTGTGTGTGTGTGTGTGTAAATGTGGGCCGGCATGTGTTTATTAGCTTCTGTAAGCAAATGGGGCCGACTATACGTGTCCTTTCAAAATGTGTTTTCTTCTGACATGAAAGGAACCGACAAGGACAGAAAAGGGAACGTTAAAGAAAAGCGAGAATGCAGAGGAGCGGCGCAGCGTGGTCACGGGGGCGGGATTCTGATCGACTATGAAACCTATTGATTAGTGTTCATAATACTGCATGTAATAACTTCCTGTTGCCTTGCCTCTTGCACCAGCGACACACGTAATGCTGGAGACAGAAGACAAAGTGGGGGAGGTAGAAAAGGGGAGAAAAGTATTGTGAGGAAGAGAAGAAGAGGGATCGATCTGTTTTTAACAGCCAATCAATTTAACAACTCTGTTAATGGAGAGACACCGTGGGGGAAACCTTAAAAGCCAAGTGGATACCATGCTTCGTGTGCACGCAGGATGCCCGTGAATATCTTCTAAACAGTCCTGGATTCATAGAAAGAGTTCATGTTTCAAAGAAACTAAAATCTGTTTTTTTTTGCAGTAAACCAATTACAAAAAAAACACTGTTTATCTTCTTGGAATATGACACTAATCAATAGGTTTCATAGTCTATCAGACTCCGCCCCCGCGACCATACTGCACCGCTGGTCTGGGTTCCAGTCCTGAACCCGAGGGAACAGAGTGTGACTGTCATAAAGTGCCACTTTCCAGTGAGGAACGCTGACATGGAAAAGCTTCTGTTCTCATCCTCGCCACTACTATGAGATCGATAATGATAGATGCCCACAGCTCACGTAATTGAAGCCACCTTATCTTACAGGTCCTTTTAGAAGCCCGTCTGGCTTTTAGTCGGAGATCTCAAAGTGACCCTTATCCGCCTCTCTTCTCCGCCTGTACCCTGATCAATCAGAGCGCTTCAGCCTACACCACACACACACACACACACACACACACACAACGCACACAACACATCTCTATTTTGGTGCTTGCCGCGGCTGCGCAATGCATTACAATCCCCGTCAGTATTTAAAGTGCGTGGGTAATGCTGGGATTTGGAGGCCACTGAGCGTTGCAAGAGACAATCCAGCTGTTCGGAAGAGATGGGGGGAGTTTCCAGGCAAGGAGATTCACTAAACAGGATGATTATGTCAGGAACAGACTATGAAGGAGCCAGAGGGGAGAAGTCACCCACAAACACACACATAGATCACCAAGACACATACTTTGCTGTGGATTCCTCGTCATACTTGGTCTTCAAATCAAAGAGTTCGGCCTGAGTTGTTTCAAGTGCTGTAAAACACAATAAAAGAGTCAAGTCAATTGTAAATTACACTTTTACAAGATGTTCAAATGAAGAGTGAACATCCAAGTAAGAACAATACTTATAAAAAAGGCTCTGAAAACATTTCTTTAACGGCTTCCAATTCCAATTTTTACACATACACAAAGAAAACGGTTTGGTTATTTCACGTGAGAGATTGGCGACATTCGCTGAGCTTCTCTCTGGTCTAAAGTGACCGAGGTGGAGCAGTTTCCTTATGCGAGGTCACTGTCAATCTGATAAAAACCACACCCACCTCTTCCAGATGAAGCCGATTAAGTGTTAAACGTCTCTGGGGATGTAACTCCCGAATGTCAGCAACGAATGAATGTTCAATAGGAAACACTTTTAAAACATTTTAAACAAAGTTCTCAGAGGATTTGAAGCCAGCATCACCTCAAAGTGATATGGTTTAAAGGGTACACAGGTGTGTAAGGAACATGCAGACTCGTACCTGTCTGCAGGGACTGGGCCTTGTGCTCAGCCTCCTCCAACCTGGAGGACATGGAGTCCTGGCTCTCCTGGAGTTTCCTAAAGAGGCAGACAGAAGGAAAGGAGAAGAGAGCCGGGGGCAGAAAGTCACAGGGAGAGATACTGAGTCAGTAAATCTTGGGCTCACACTTTGTGGCAACTTCAACTATTCTCTATTTTCCCACCATTTCTGAAGTGTTTTCACCACTAAAATCCTCCCAACAACCCACTCCTCATTAAGCAGCCCTATTAGGCAGGAATGTCTGGCCACTGGGGCACACTGGGGGAGGGGGGGGGTGGAAGAGAGAGAGAGCGAGAGAGAGAGAGAGAGAGAGCGAGAGAGAGAGAGACACACACAGTGTGAGAGAGAGTCAGGGAGAGAGAGAGAGAGAGAGAGAAAGAGACACACACACAGACAGTGTGAGAGAGTCAGAGAGAGAGAGAGAGAGAGAGAGAGAGAGAGAGAGAGAGAGAGAGAGGTGGTGTCAGAAACCACAAGGATAAAATAGATTCATTCTTAGCATTTAAGAAGTTGGGCTCTGCTGAGAAATTGCCATTGCGTGTAAAAACATCAATAATCTAGCACAAAGACGGTCTTTATGGCACTCTTTGATGCCCCCCTTCTCCGCCAATCTGTCTCTCCTGTCATCTCTATTTTTCTGCCCTCTACTTCATCCTTTCATCTTCCTCTCCCTCCTTCCCTCACTCCTTAGGATAAAATGCATCAGAGGTGCCATCCATTTACAGCTGCTCTCAGACACAGGAAGTCAGCTCTCTGCAGACAGGAAGGGGCCTATAAAACACTGACGTAAAGGAAATATAGTTGGACAATTGATCTTCTGCTGCACGGCTGAAAGAGGCAATAAGCTTCAACGCGGCTTCACGCTAAACAAAATGATTGACACAGGCGGAAATATGAGCCCTGTAACGCACATGTAATAAACACAGAGCTTATGAATCAGCTTAAAGTGGGCCAGAGACTCTGATCAAGAGGATCACCGAGAAAGTTTCTCCTTAAGTGTGAAAGAAAAAAACATCAGTAGCATTTGTTGGCAGAGCATCATACTTTAAAAGGAGAATATGATGCCACTGAACGCAAGTAATTTCAACAGCTGGGAATAGTTTTTTTTAGAAGAACTGTGACAATGATATAAGACCATTTGATAACCTTTATGCAGGTAAAGTTGATGAAAATGGATTAAAAACAGACAGCATCCGAAATGCTGAGAGACGATCCACCACCACAGAAGAAGAACCTCACTGAGAATGAAGCCCTGAGGCCAGTCATCATCTCCACCTTCCAGTTTATTCATTCCTTTCATTGCAAATAGGAGCACAACGTTATCCAAAATAACTATTTAGGGTGGACAGATAAATCCTGCAAATGCATTAGAAAAAAAAACTCCAAATGGATTCACATGATAATTTAAAACGGGCAGTGTAATGTTAGAGGAAAGATGAGCAGTATGGTTTTTAAATGAAACTATATTTGTTGAATAGGGAAAATATCAGAGTGACTCATTCTAGCTTTTGTAAGAGTTATACATCGATTTAGTAGTCGGCATTGTTTTTTCAGGTTCCTTAAATATCTGATCTTATTCATGACTGCCACAGGCTTCCTGTATCTGAAAACCACACACACTTTAAAATGCCTTGAAAATGGGGTTTGGAAAGGAAGTAACCTAATAAATCAAAATAAATCACTTTGTATGAAAAAAAGACACTGAATCATAATTCATGACATTGTATAGTCATTTTCTGGGTTTCATTTAGTTAAGTTAGTATTTTCAGACACAGATGTCTGTGGTAGCAATTATTCTGAACAAAAAACACTAAAAGATATTGTGGTAAATGACAGAAAACGGGAGTCTGGGGTGTCAATCAAGCACCCACATGACAAAAATGCTGGCTTTGTCTTCTATATTTCCCTTTACATTTACATTCTCCTGTTAACAGAAGCAACGCTAGAGAAGCAGGAGGCAGCAATGGATTAAACTGATAACTAGGAGAGAAAACAAAGGAGGACTATAAGCTCGGAAGAAATAATTAAGTTGTGAATAGCTGTGCTGAATATAGGCAGACATCTTAAATCTATCATTCAAAGATTAGGATCATAGCAGGTCAGTCTGAGGGCACAACGACCCAAATGTTCGCAATGGCAAAATAATGTTATGACTTCAAACACCTCTACTGTGTAACACACACACACACGCACACGTACACGTACACGCACACACACACACACACACACACACCTCTCCTTCTCTGCATAGTCGTTGTGGAGCTGCAGCTGCTTCTCTTGGGCCAGGTTCTCAGCTTGGTTCTTCAGAGACTGCTCGTACTCTCGGATCTTCTCCTTCAAGGCCTTAATGGTCACTTCTGGAGGAGATAAGAGCAGAGCGTCGGCGTTGAGAGAAGAGAAAGGAACTGTACAAATATGGGCAATTTGCAAACGATATGGACGACAGACTATAGGGGTTTCCTGTGCGTGATAAACGGCGGTGATGACGATAATCCTCTTGACCTTTGCTTAAGGAACCACATTTCATACTCCACATTCTTCCTCTGTCGGCGCAGACGAGGGCCTCGGCCCCTATGGCTCCTGCCTAATCTTTACGTCCATGACCGGTATAGAATATTCACTGTTGGCCAACATTAGATATGCTGTATTCATTAGGACTGCATTAGTGCTGAAACCCCATAACCTGCAGACGGCTGAGCTCTGAACGGGGCAGCCTGAAATAAATCCAACACATAACTGGGGTAATAAATAGGCCTCCACGTGTGTGTGAGAGTGTGTTTCTCTGAGAAAGATATAAGTGAGTGAGACAATGATAAAGAGCATTGCTGCTCGCTGCCTTTGACTGAGGGCTCTTAGCACTTTGTGTGCGTGTGTGTGCGATTTAAACTCCAGTCTCACTGCTCTGACACATAATCAATAGAGGAGAGTCCCCTCAGAGCCCTCTTACCCCTTAACTGCTTAACTGAACTTTAAACATTTAGGTTGCGGGGATCAATGGCCCCTGCACTCTTTTGTGTGTGTGTGTGTGTGTGTGTGTGTGTGTGTGTGTGTGTGTGTGTGTGTGTGTGTGTGTGGCTGTGTGTGTGGGCAAGTCCGCGTGTGCGTTTAACAGGAGTGGGAGTTCCACAGTGTGTTTTGGGGGTTTAAATATCCCCCATCTATTGAGGCGGGAAGGAGGGATAAAGGATGAGGGAACAGGAAAATCAATGGCAGAATGGAACCCTGCCGCTATCGAGCTGTTCCAATTAACTCTCGCTGAGGAAAGGGGGATTCCAAAACATTCCCTGCTCGCTCGCTCACTGCTCCTTTTCGACTGAAATTACACCACTTTTATTACCGCTTCTCACTCATCTCTCTGCCTCTGTCAGTTTTTCCATCTTTCTTTACCCCGAGGTAGCTGGTTGTGTTTTATTCATGAAACTGCGCCTCGTGTTTCCCCCCATGAAAACCTATTTGAAAATGTAAAACCTTGTACATTTTTTTGTGTTTTTAAAACATTTATAAAGCATTAAATATGTTCAAATGTGGCCTCTTCCTTTGAAAAGGGCTTCTAAATACCGGCATGTTGCCTTGACCTTATATGTGCACTTGAAAGTTTGTCCGCATGCCGACATAACGGTGAGATTACTTCCATGGATTACTAAAATGATTTTGCAGCAATTCTGCACATTCTGAACATTTCTAATTTACAGTTTTACCATTCTTTACCTTTACTTTTAAAAGTGTGGGATTTCTCAGACTATCAGCAGGTAGAATGCTTTACAAATATTTAAAAAATTACTGCTTTAGTTTAAGCCAGACCAGAGAGGAAAACCGTGTACAGTATTCCTGATTCACAGACAGTTATCACCTTAAATTACATTTTCAAGTTCTTGATGCATCCAGTCTTTTCCCTTTCAGCCCAGGTCTGTATCCTTTTCTTTGTATATATATTTTTAAAAGGATAATGCAGATTGATCAACATCAGTGTCTTCTGTCCGTTGGCCAGATGTTAAAGTAACCATCCCAATACGTGTGTGCCGTCTTCTCATTCTCACTGGTGCAGCCAGGAACTAAATCATAGGTACATGGAAGTTTGTCATGTGCTCATCTATGATTAATTGTGCGACCTACATCCATGCCCCTCTCAAAGTCAGGAAAATCCCAAATTGCGTGGCTCTGCATGTATCCTGTCTCTAACCTTGGTTTTTGACCTCTGCAAACTCTTTGTTGTAGTCCTCCAGTGTCTCGCGAAGTTTGGTGTTCTCTGTCTCAATGTCGTGCATCCTCTGGAGCTTCAGCTGCAGCTGCTGAGCCAGCTCCAACACAGGTACCGGGTCTGGCAGAGACAAACACACCACATTAACACACTGTGAAGCAGATTACACAAACAAGGGTGGCAAGGTGGCACAGTGAGCTAGGAATAACTACAGTCAAGGCCCTGTGAGAGCAGGCATTTGCCCTGGTGAGGTGTCCTTGAGCAAGGCAATGAATCTCTTGCAGCTCCAGGAGAGTCTGTTCTGCAGCTGACCCTGACCTTTGATCTCCCTGTGGAAAATTACTGCAAGGACCAAATAATATTACAAATACTAGCAATATTAGGACACAGGGAGTCATGTGAGAACTGATATGACTTGATCATCAGTTTAATAAATGATCAAAGAGATCTGTATATATTTTAACATGTGCAAAACGAATACAGTGTAGTAAATTTGGACGCTTTCTTTGGACACTTTTCTGTTGTAAATATCCTATCCCGAGTAGGTCTTGACCTGGAAACAGACACATTAAAGTATTGAACAATAAATTTTAATTGGAATTAAATAATACGTTGATATTGACCTAAAAGAAGTCAGTATCGGTCCACTGAAAATACACCAACGCACTCCACTGTATAGACAGAACGGAATTGGCTACCAACACATAACAATGAAAGGTCATAGTTAGCACATTGTGTTTATCCATAAAGGTTATTGAATGATACACTATCAGCCATTGTATCAACATAGACTATTGTCACTGTACAAGATAAACTTTGCTTTTGTTTGGGGGGAATAATGAGTCAACCGCTGACCCAGTACTAGAACTACACACAGACGACACACACTAACAGCGATTACTGGACTCTGATCAGTTAAAGTGTTCACTATGATGCAGCTAGAAAGCAAGAAAAAAGAGAAACATGGGAGCAGACAGATGGACAAAAGTGGAGCCGTGAAATAGGCAAGGTAAATAAGAGATTAAAGAAACAAGAGACAGACGGAAGAAAGACAACTTTCTGGAGGCATTTTACCAACATCTCTGTGAACACACAGCAGGGTTAACTGTCAGTGTGATGAAGAGAGCCCTGTCAGTCAGGCCAATCACATCTGATTGGTGCTCATGGGTGGCAGACTGGTGACAGGCAGCCAAGAGACGCAGGCGACGCTCATCAGCATGCCAGCTAAAAGAGCAGTTTGCATGTTTGTGTGTGTTTGTGTGTGTGTGTTGCACAGATAAGAGGAACTGACAGCTTACAGCTGGGGGTAAGGGCTATGTGTGTGTGTGTGTGTGTGTGTGTGTGTCTGTGTGTGTGTGTGTGTATGTGTGTGTCTGTGTGTGTCTGTGTGTGTGTGTGTGTGTGTGTGTGTGTGTGTGTCTGTGTGTGTGTCTGTGTGTCTGTGTGTGTGTGTGTATGCGTGCGCGCGCGTGTGTGTCATGTCTGACGCAGTTAGATATCTTAACTATGCTAATGAGAGATCAGCAGAGAACGATTGGGGAATTTCATGCTGATTTTGTGCTGTCAAGGTGACACACCATGCAGGGCTAAGCTCAGACACACACACTCTCTCACATACACACACACACACTATTCCATAGTCTCATACAAATACACACAAGTACAAACAAACACTAGGAAACTCAACTGTATGCCCTGCATTTGGACTCCTATCTGCCGAGGCGCCCTTGAAAATCAACTTCCCTTCAGTTTTATCAAACCTTCGTCCTTCACGTCGGCCCCCCTCCAAATCAACCGTACAGCCTGTTAAAAGCAGTTTGACTTGTGGGCCACTGGTGCCGAGTGCGCTCGCCAGACAACTTTAATCTAAAGCAGAGCACACTGGGCTGAGTAACCAGGCCTTCAGCTGATAGAAGACAGAACAAAACACACTGTTTCCTCTTTCAAGACTGCAGCATTAGTCAGGCTGGTCTGTGTCTGTGTGCGTGTGTGCATCAGGCATTACATCATTGTCTCGCTGCAAGTTAAGAATAGCCCCGTCAGAGCTGGGGCTGACTTATTGGGAGCAGTACAATCCAAAGATATTACTGTAGGTCTATCCATGTGGGAATATGATGACCTCCTTACGCTATAGATGAACTCAACTCCTCTCCCATTCCTACATTCACGGCCCCTGCAGGGCTCCCATACAGCTGAAAATTTCCAACCAGTAGGTCCGTGTGTGTGTGTGTGTGTGTGTGTGTGTGTGTGTGTGTGTGTGTGTGTGTGTGTTCTGTAACACTGTGTGCTGCGTGTCCCTCCTCGGCCTCAGTGTGCTGAACGTGACTGCTCATGTGCGCACTTCGCAGGAGCCAATCGTGGGCGCACTTGTCATCCATATCAGGACGCACCTTCTGTTAAGACCCTCTAAAGGCTTCACCAGTGGGGATGAGATCTCGCGGGGACATATTAAGGTGTCGTACACGCCTGGATGCACAGTAAAGGAGCACCAGGGGGGCGGTGTTATGCCTTTTCTCCTCCTCTCTCGGGGCCGTGTGCATGGATAAGGGGGTCTCCTGCACACGCTTTTTTGGACTCGGGAGGTGTTTAGACAAACGCACATACACAAGGACGCACACAGCACAGACATGAATCGTACTCTTACCTGGGACATCGATTATTTTCTTGTACACGTTCAAGAAGGCGGCCTCTGCTTCTTTACTTCTCTTACTCAAGGCATCGATCTGCAAGGATAGAGGAGAACAATTATTGTTAATTGTCAGTTACAACGCCTCACAGCTGATTGTCACAGCCTTACACTGCAAAGGCAGACCCATTAATCTCACAGTCAGAGTCGGCTACATAGCTGTATTTCCTCACTGTGCATCGGTATGCTGCGTGCGCTCACGGTTGTCTTGACAGCGGCGGCGTTGGTGTTTCCTTCCCGTGAAGTCAGTTCAGCTGTTCAGTCGATGACGGATGCATTTCGTTTGCTGCGTGCGCGTCCGAGTCTGTCTGTCCTAGTGTGTGTGTGTGTGTGTGTGTGTGTGTGTGTGTGTGTGTGTGTGTGTGTGTGCGCGCGCGCGCGGATGAGTTTGTCTGTCCGTCGGTGTGTGTGTGCAAATGTGTGTGTTCGTTTCCCCTCCAGCACGCTGACATCATTAAACAGCTGGCTCAGTCTTTCCAACCACAGCAGGGGCAGATTATTCAGTCGGCTCTTAGCAGCAATACAGTGTGGATCCATTACTGCTGCAGCCATTAACACAAGAGGGCACGGCATGCATTCCATCACCCATATTATTGAAATGGACTACATTAGATTGGATCCATAAGAGATTCATTGTAAAAAAAATCCGGGGGAACTTTTACACTGTCAATGCTGAAATATTAGGCAGCAAGCTCCACTATGGTCTGTGTGTCACACTTCAATATGAGAAGCAGACGGAGTAGGCGAATTGCATCTCAAATCAAGTCTAAATCGAGGGAAACAGATGCCAAATAAAGACATTCAGTCGGTGCTACTGTACTGGGCAGAGCTGCAGCTGACGACTCTGGCTCACGCACTCAGACTAAACAGCCTTGTGTTTCTCTTCCAACTCCTCCAGCACATTCACTGAGAGAAAAGAAATAAAGACAAAAGCCTATATAAGTCCAAATATAAAGTCTTCACATTCCCAGCCAAGCCAGTAGTGTAGTTGATGGGTGGTTTAGGGGTTCCTGCCACTGTAAACAGAGCAGCCTACATGTAATACTGCCTGGGCTCCTATGGGAACCTAATAAATCTCTTCACATGGCTTTGATTCATCTCTAGTTTTTTAGCCGCAAAACATCTGGCCCTGAGTAGGCTGGTGCCAGCACCCCTCCCTCTCTCTCCCCCTTCTCCCTTCCCTATATTTCTATGTCTTTCTCTCAGTCGCTCTCTTGAATTCTCCCTCCTGTCACTTCCATGTTCTCTGACTCATTTCTTTCTTTCCCTTAAATCTTTTTCAGTGTCAGTCTTTCTCACATGTTTCTCTGTCACACACTAATGTCTATCTGGCATGCATAGGGACCTGGTCTTTCTCACACACACACACTAACCCACTACTATATCTCATTCTCACATCATGCTGCATCATGTACTTTGCCCTCTTCATGTGCTGTGTGACATTGAGCGATCAGGATCCTGAAATGCAAGGCCGCTAATGGGAGATTACTGATGTTGAGTACTAATACCTCTCACACACCAACGCTGAACCTGTTCATCGGTTTCTAAATGTGCGTGCATGTATATAAGAGTTTGTGATCAGTACAACAACATCACGATAAAGAAGAAACACACATGTTCAGAAACAAACGCAAAAAATGATCTGCCAACGGCAATGAAGGAAGCCGGCTGCGTGACTGTACAATGACTGGGCCAAGGTCAGTGGTACAGCATCTTTATATAGCCCAACATGGGAGGCAGGAAATAGACATTTAATGTAGGACACACCCTACAGTTAGAGGCAGGTTAACTGCAGGACCAGAGCCATTAGAAGACCACCCAGGATTTGCAAATGCAACCCTGCTGCACCAAACTGCAGCTCTTTCAACCAATCCCAAAGACATCTGCTAGTACACGCTTCCCTGCCCCCATCCCCCACACACACAGCAAAACAAATGAAGTGACACAAATGATACCTCACCAGTATCAGTAGGTTACCAATGAGAAGTGCTTGCAATTGCAAAAGGTACCCCCGACACATCCACACACACAAACACATACGTACATACGTCAGCACCTTGTGCCACCACCATCACTCAGCACCGCCTCGCTCCCCTATCTAACCCATAGTGTGTGAAGGGCATCAGGCTGACCTGTGTGTGTGCGTGCGCGTTTGTGCGTGCGTGTGCATGTGTGTGTGTGTGTGTGTGTTGGCCCCAGTGGAGTCTGATAAGGGGAGGCTATGGGAAGCAGAGACTGAAGCCTTGGATAATGGAAAAGCTTATCTGATCGATGGACCAACAAGGAACACTGAGCATGCAACACACACACGCACACGCACACACACACACACACACACACACACACACACATATAACCTGTTTAGCAAAGCGAGGCTTTGTGGAAACAGTACTGTTATTGGTAATAATTATGACCTGAGGGCATCCACCTTTCAATGACAAAGATTAAACAGAGGATCAAGACCTCCAACTTCCTGGGATAAAACTTCTTATTGTTCTGTCTGGGTTCCACACTCACTTAGTAAAGATTCCAGCTCTGAGGGTAAAATGCTTAAGGATGAGTTACTGTGGGACTTTGACAGGAAGACCCTCTGGTTTTTGGTACCGTCTTGTCCTTGATCAAAGCACTGAGGGGTAAGCAAACAAAGCCGGGCTAAAATTACACATTCTCAGAGCTACTCGTGTTGTGGCACGCAAGCGCGCAAAATAGTTGACTGATTGATGGGCTGCGCTAAGACTGGCGCGGGTGTACAGTATTATCTCAATAATCATAAGATAATGTCTTTCTCAGTTCCGCGACCACCCACTATGTGCTTCAGCGTGTTCTGGTGTGCACGCCGCTGAGGTGTGTCAACATGGTGGAAACAGCTGACAAAGCCACAATTATATTGCTGCCGTTTCTATTCTCTAAATAGACTGTGGATCATCAGCAGAACATGGTGGGACCACTATAAATTACAGCATTTTTACATAACCACTGGCTGTGGTTGCTGCTTTAACACAAGAATATGGAAACTAACCCAGTGTTAAACTGTAATATTCTAAGGCCAGTAGCAAAGCAGAACTGTCACTGTCTATTGAGATGATTTTGTTTGCGTGCATGTGTGTGTCCATGTGTGTGTGCTTGGGAAGAGATACTGTTGGGCTGAATGTCCACCCACTCCAACCCCAAATAACGCCCCAGTCCAAACCAGCCGCTTCCACTCCTACCCTCTGACTCGCACATATGGGAGTGAACTGGAAATGCACGGCTGCCAGAAAGGAGGAGTCATGATGGAAATAGGCCAAAATGATGGAGGAGGAGATAGAGGGGAACGGTGGGAGTATGATATAGCGCGCACACACACACACACACACACACACACACACACACACACACACACACACACACACACACACACACACACACACACACACACACACACACCTTATAGGTCAAGGTAAAAAGAAACCTAGGGCGCAAGATTCAATTGAAAGTAAATAAATGAGCCACAATGAGCAAAAAAAAGGGCTCATGATTCACCAGATCAACAAATAACCCCACCGAATCATGCAGACAAACAAAGTCTGAGGAAATAGCATTTGGTGAGTTGTGACTGGCTGGAGCCGGGGTTTTGTGGTGCCTTTTTTTTTTTTTTTTGCAGGATGCAATTTAAACACACCCTCGGGCTACAGGACTTCATGAATAGGACAGAAAATCAAGAGCAGAGCATAGCGAAGAAAAGAGGGAGAGGAAAGAGGGGAAATGAGATAGTGGCAAGAGAAAGAACAGGAGATGGCGGAGACAGAAGTGAGAGCGAAGAGATGACGATTTAAGAGGAAAGATGAAAGTGGAAAAGGAGTGAAGGGCACTGAGAGAGGGAGCAAACAGGCTTTATAAAATGCTCTGTTTGAATGCTGTGCTTGAACATGTGCGTCTATCACTATGTCAATATAAAGTCCCAATTCCTCACCTCTCCTTGGAAGCTCTTGAGCAAAGGGGCAACCTGTTTCCGGAAATCCTAAAAGACAAAGAAAAGAGATGATCAACAATCAACCAGTCCATTTTTAACCTAAAAACAGTTGATAAAACAGGTCCATGGGGCAGTGATGACCAACAGAGTTTTACACTCGCAGACCACGTTGTGATCAAATAAGTCGCTCCTTGAAATCAGGTGGCGGCCATTTTTGCCATTCAGGATGAATACTGAGTGATGCGTGAGCGTGTGATGAGCACGAGGATATAGCGAGCCAGGTTTGTACCCCGAGGTGCTTTTTGCCTTTCTTATAAGAACAGGTGCAGCACCACCTGGGCCACCCAGAGGCACCACTAGTGCGTGTGAGATAGAGAGCGCATGAGCCATATAGTAACACCACAATTAATGAACATTTTCACCGTGCACCAAGTTTATACTACAAAGCAAATGTTTTTCATCCCGCAAGTCCCATTGCATGACTTTACGATACGAGTCAGCGGTTTCAGATTAGATAGCCAGTCGAGTATGTATCAGGGGAACATGCAAATCACCATGCTGTTAGCTGAGCCTACATCCTGACAAACTGAACTGGAGCGTACGGTAAAAAGCGTGGCAGAATAGGACATTCTGTACAGGAACATTTGATTTGCACAGTTCGTGGACACACACATACTCCCAAAACTGCCTAATGAAGATGTGAAGTAGGGCACCGACAGATGTGTGCTCGGGAGACTCTGCGCCTTTTAGAAAACTTTGTCTAAAAGCCTTACCGATGCTGCAGGGAGCATGCATCCCAAACCGACCTGGAACCAGTGTCTGGGGCCGGCCTAATCCCAGGTCGGTCCAGACAGGCCGCTTGTCTGGGGCTGAGGACAGGTCATGACCTCGGTGACCCCGCTTCATTGTTACCTCATCAGGGGTCGTTGTGGCTGTTTGTCTGGGCCAATTCAATATTCCCCTGCTGGGGATAATGACCTCCACCCCACCCCCAGCTCCGCCCCCTCAGACACACACACAGACACACAGACACACAGACACACAAGCGCGAGAGGCGTCAGTTTTGTTATTTGCATTAGTTTATAATATCCAGATTTTTCTTTTCTGAATTCAGTTTCCTTTAAATTAGTTTTCAGATTACCTGCATTCAAATAATTTCAGTGTTTATTTTAATCTGCTTCAGTTTAGCTTCCATTGTATTGTCAGAGCAAAGCTAAATGTGCTCAAACGTTTGTCTTTATGGGGGTAAATAAGCATAGAAGACATTCATCATTTCAATATTTTACACTATTACTGTGTGCTATTCTCACTGTGGCATCAAACTAATGTTAATATTTATGACAAAAAAGAAACCTTTGTATAATGTGACGCAGTCTCGTCTAGCAGTCCTGCAATAATTACTACCTTTGTAAAAATCATGAATCTCTGCCTCAACACAACCATAATAGTTTGACAATGAGGTATTCATTTACTTATTGAATTGTTTCCCAAAGTTAATTAAACTCCTAATGTTATTTTAGTTAGTTATTTTAGTTTAGACGAATATCCTCTCATCTTGTCGTTTTGTAATCAAAGTTGTGACTAGAGTGTGACAAAATTGCATGCATGCGCGTGCGCGCACACACACACACACACACACACACACACACACTCTCTCTCTTTCTACAAAAACAAACACTCTAATAACATTCAGAGGTGAGCCACTGCTTCTGCTGAACACCCAAGCTCTGAACCCCTTCGGTCCGCTCTGCTGTGCTCCGCCTCCCTGCCCTCTCCACCTCCAAAGATTTATGACCATATAACATAACAATGCACACAGACACCATAGTGTGTGTGTAGTGTGTGTGTGTAGTGTGTGTAGTGTGTATGTGTGTGTGTAGTGTGTGTGTGTGTGGAGGGGGCCAGGCAGCAGGAGATGGATGGTTGGTGTGTGAGCTGCCGGCAGACAGCAGACAGGCCAGCCTGAGGAATCCTCCAGGGAGTATGGAACTCCCATTCGCTGTCTGTCTGCCCTGCAGCTAAACACAAACGTGAGCATGTGCATGCGCACGCACACACGCACACGCACACGCACACACACACACACACAAAGTTGTTTTACTACCACTGCCTCTGGCTAGCAATCTTTGGGACATTTTACAACCATTCCCACCCTTGCCTTTATCACAGAGTGGTAGAGGAGAGACTTGACTAACTAAAAGGAAATTAAGAACTGGATGAATAATTTAGGCAACTTAGGAAGCACAGTGAGATGTAGTCTTGGAAAAAAATAATTCAACAGTGTATCGGTGCTAATGAATTATGGAAACTTTGTTTTCACACTGCATTTCTTTGCACTACTTTCAAAATGCTACAAAGCCTGCATGTGTGTGTGTTATTATGCAGACCATGAGTGCAGTTCACGCCGAGTACAGCTCAGCAGACTAGACACAGTCGACGTGGGCCGGTCTCCTGGTTGTTGAATAATGGATCAGAGACGGACTCCCGCTCGGCCTAATGCAGTCTGATCTGATGTGACTGTGATCTCCGCTGACTGGTGCAGACCACAGAGAGCTGACAGCCCGCTCTATAGGCTGGTCAACCACACAGCAGCCCGAGAGACAGGAAGCACAGCTCCTCCAACGCACACGGGACGATCGGAGCACTTTTAATCAAGCGCATGCCATCGCACGTTATGGACCAGCCTGTTTGGTAGGCGGCCTCGACGCTCACACACCTCCAAAACGTCGGGAGTTTTAGTGCTGATTCCTATTGAGCCGTCACAGCCCTGTAATGAATCCCGTCGCTCGTCTGGCCTGGCTCGGATTCCTCCTCCACATACCAGGGAGATGCCAGGGGCCACACAGACGCCAGAGGAGCCTTCCTAAATCACCGCCTTGTTACACTGATGAATGTGTGGGTCCTGTTCTGTGATCTCGGCTATCTGCCTCCGTGTGTTTGTGTGCGCCTCTGCTTCCCTGGATGTTTTCTTTGTGTGCGTCTCTCCACCTCCGTGTGCGTGTCTGTCTGCGTTGCTAGTTTATACTTCAGAACGAGATTAGAGATAAATGTGTAGGGTAAAGGGAAATTAGCATCTTCTATATGCAGGTAGCAGCTCCTCTGCACTGGGTGGGCCACAAGCCGAAGTCAACATCCTGTGGTAACTATAATAGACCTACTGACAACTCCACGGAGAGTTGACAATTTTCTATCCACAGTCTACTCCATTCATGCATAATTCATACGACCATCAATAATTCACCATGGTGACATTACCAATAATAACACAACAATACTTTGTTTTCGCTGTGTGGTTTAAAATGTGTTGCCTTGGTAACAGAGATGAAACAAATATTCCCAAGAGGAGTGATGGGAACACAGGAACAGGACAGAATTCCCTCCTGATCCCACTTAGTAGTGTTGTCACACTCTCTTTCTTTCTCTCCCTCCTGCGCTGCTTCTCTTTGCCTTTCTCTCTTTTTCTCCGGCTCTCTCTCTCTATCATGCACGCGCACACGCACACACACACACACACACACACACACACACACACACACACACACACACTTTCTGCACGCATAAAAAACTAGGTCAGATAATACAAACTCCTGAGGGGTTTTCTGTTTTGTCTCTTTAGGATTTCAGGGAAACTAATGGAGAGACTATTTTTGGGAGCCGAGCCTGCATCTCTGCTCCGTCTCCTCCTCCCCTGCTCTCTCAGTAAATAATCACGGCAACATTTATGAAGAGGAGAAGAGACACAGAGGCAAACCATGATCGGCAAAGCGGGATGCGTACGTGTCTGTGCGTTGGTGCGTGTCTGTGAATATCTGATTTTCTCACCTCCGGTGTGCTCTTCTTGAACTCGCGGCTCAGGTCGATGAGTTTCTTCCTGGACTGTTCGCTCTCGTCCTGTCTGTTGGCAAGCTGTGTGGCGGTGGCGTCTAGTTCTTTCTGCAACACAAACACAGCATTTTTTTTTTCAGTCCCCTAAGAAGAGAGCGACACATTTTCTCATACGTGTTATTGTCTCTGTCATCATAATCAGCATCATTGTTATAATTCAGAATAAAAAGAGGGGAGCTGTTTTCTGACTACACAGCAGAGTCCTTGACTCATCTGGCGCGCTGCAGACTACCCGTCCTGCCTCAGCTGAACCAGTGTGTTGCAGCAGCAGAACCACAAAGACAATGCCCCGTCAAAGAAAACCCGTCCACGCTGATAGTTTGATCTCGAGAGCAGTATTTTTTTCTTCCATTCAGCCTGTCAATCAATCAGTTCCCACTGTGTCGGGTATGACAGCAGTAGACCACTACTACTACAACTCTGTACACAGTTCAGAACAATTATTGATTGTCTGCACCAGACTCCCCCCCCCCCCCCCCCGCCCCCCGCCCCCCCACCAATAACAGCACAATTATTAGCAACAGCAGTGTTGTCAAGACGGAAGCAGGGTCCGCCTTCATCCATTTTGCATTGTTATTAATAGCCATTTATGAGACTTGTTCCAGATGACGGGCCAAGTGCTGACATTAACAAGACGATCAGGCCTTGTAAAGATTGCATCTCTCTCTGCTGAGTGTGTGAGAGTTGCTGGATTATGTTTCTGCTGAATTCTTGCCTCCTGTCACGCTCACTCCTTCTCCCCCCTTATTTTTCCGTACTTTAGAGATCATCCACTCACTCATTCAACCAGCAGTACCTTCTCTGTTTCAATCTCTCTCGTCTCCCTTTGCTCCGCCTCCCCCTTCTCTCCTGCCTCCTACCATCCACCTCCTGTGAGGCCGCCCACCCCTGAGAGTGATTAAACGCTGCTGAAGGGCCGTTATGCTAACTAACACACTAATCATTTAATACACACATTACCACAGGGGCCCTTGTGGCTCAGTCTGCTGACAAGGTCCCAAAACACACTCAAGCACACATGCCCACCTCCCCTCATCGCCCACCCAACACACACAAGAAAATACAACTCTCTAAAGAAATACTGTGATCAAGTACTAATTAGGAGATTTCCCCTCCATCAGCATTTAGATGAATTCCCTAACCGGCCTGGATTTCATTTTATCCACAAACCATAATATATATATATATATATATATATATATATATATATATATATATATATATATATATATATATATATATATATATATATATATATACACACACACACATACATACATACATACACACATGCATATATTATATTTAGATGGATTTTCATTTTATCCACAAACCATAATATAATATAATATAATATATATATATATATATATATATATATATATATATATATATATATATATATATATATATATATATATATATATAAACAAATGTTGGTGGACTGTTCTCTGCAATGGATTCATACAGTAGCGCAGGACATTTGGGGGAAAGGCTCGCTTGCCTCCATGCCATCTTGCTCTCGCTGCCCATGGAGCAGTTGATGCAGCAGCCTGTCTGCCCGTGGCCATGGAGCAGCTGCACTATCTGTTAGTGAACTCGAGCGTGCGCAGAAGCTTGTGCAACGCTTGATGAGAGGAGGAACCTTATACATTTTAATCATGTTAAATTAATTGTCAAAAAATGAATGCTCTAGTTCATGAATAGAGGTGTAATTATTATATTGGTAAAGATTAGCTACAGGAACAAGAATATGAGGCCCAGTTGGTTCAAGATACTAACATCAAACTGTGCAGACATTAATCACAATTTGATGTATTAGGCCTTAAGGCTAATCATCTTAAATCATTTAATAACTCACTGGAACACTGCCCGATCAGATTTCAGAAGGCATAAGCAGCAATCGTGATCATTTTAGGTACATCCCCAAAAGCAAAGAGATAACGGGTCAATCATTCAAGCTGTGCCATTAAATACTGGTAATTCTTTTTGAACATAAATTGAATTACTAGAGAAGTAAAATATCACAAGTGATCAATTAGTACAGGTTATTGATAAGAGTGTGTGTGTGTGTGTGTGTGTGTGTGTGTGTGTGTGTGTGTGTGTGTGTGTGTGTGTGTGTGTGTGTGTCAGGACGCAGTTAAGTGCATCAATTTGAAGAATAAAGCTTGAGAATATACAAATATATCCAAATTAAGTTTGGTTGCATTACATTCTCTGAACCATTTAAAATGGCTCCTTTCTCTCAGTTGTGGGTTGAAATAAGGAGCGAATCACCATGCAACATGACAACACTACATGCAACATGACAACACTACATACTACATGACAACACTACATACTACATGACAACACTACATACTACATTACACACCACTGTCCACATTCAAGATGTTTTAATGAGGGAAGGCGATGTACAGCTCCTTGTACTCATTGATTAGTGTGCTCAGAGTAAAACTAAAATAACCACAGTCCTCCGCTATGGTCACGTTTTACGAGGTCATGTGCCAATCCTTGACGCCCTTGATTATGTCCAATCCCTTTCCAAAACCCTGCACATATCCCAATGTGTTACCAAATCCCCATTCCCAAAAAAAATCCTCACTGCTAAGCTAAATAAACACATCACACATGAAAGAGGATTGATTCAATGCCAAGTGGGCAAGTAATTATGGGCATGGTCTCAGTCAAAAATAAAATAAATAAAAAAGACCCCTCAGACCCAGTCAGGTGTTGACTCTGCAGCAAAGGCTCTGCCCACATCAGCAGACACGGCAGACTTTACACTCATCCTGCTGATGGAGCGTAACATCCAGAA
Source organism: Clinocottus analis (assembly GCF_023055335.1). Lineage (NCBI taxonomy): Eukaryota > Metazoa > Chordata > Actinopteri > Perciformes > Cottidae > Clinocottus > Clinocottus analis. The sequence goes on along the minus strand of NW_027175931.1, from coordinate 16,971,627 downwards.
GAGCACAATGCTGCCTCGCTCACACGCACCACATCCTACTGACCAGTAGGGGGCCGATTCTATTCCCATGTTAGCCGTGACATGTGCTCATGTTTAAGTACCTTAGGTGGAATACTGAACAAATATGTTCGGGTTTATGCTTTGCTGAATGCTGTTTTTGTAGAACGTTGGTTCTTAGCTAAATAAAACTGGATTGAGCTGTGGTCACATTACATGTTACAAAGATGCCGACTCAAGCTGGAAACACACAGCCGATGTCCTGTTGCTGCTTATACCTCAGTTCATCCAACTGTTAAATGGCACATTTCTTTTTTTTTTTTTATTTATAAAAACGAGTGTTAAGTGTTGACATGAGGGTGTTCCTATGCAATATTTTTTAAATTGCCTAATACTGACTCAGTTTCCTCCGAAACTGGTTTTAGGAAATGTACGTAGGCCCAAGGTGATATTCTTAAGCTTTTAAAAAATGTATGGAAATTAAGTTGCACGCTCAAACCCGGGTGATATTTACTCCAATATGAGATGACGGTCAGTGTTCCAGCGGTCCAGACACCTGATCCTCAGTCGAACCATCATCGCAGTTTATATTACTGTCATGACTAAAGATAGCAGATAGCTAGATGAATAGATGGCAAAATAGAAAGATGACTGGAAAGGTAACATCGGTCACTAGCCATCTAAACTCATCATAGTGAGAATCAACTGCAGCATTGTGCGTGTGAGCAGACTAAGTAGCTAAAAGGATCGAGTCGAGCCTTGAACAAAGAGGCCAGCAGAGCAAACATACCAATGAAAATATGGACAAAAAATGCATATCCAGACATCCTTATTTAGATAGATAAGAGTGACATGTTTGACAAGTTGGATATCATTTGGATGAGGCTGCTCGTGGTGTAGTGGCTAGCAGGATCGCCCCACAGCAAGAGGGCCCGGGTTCAGGGCCCGGTCTAGACAGTCTTTCTGAATGGAGTCTGCATGTACTAATGTTGTGTGGGTTCCCTTTGGTTCTCTGGCTTCCTGCCTCAGTCCAAAGACATGAAGCTAGTTGGAGGCTAAAAATTGTCCTTAGGTGTAAATGTGAGATCATGGACATATTCTACAAGTTAGATGTGATTTGCATTATGATGTATTTCACTAAATTTCCAACAAAGTGTCATTAATTCCAGGGTGAATTTTAAATTTAAAAAGCAGCATCAAGCATTAATGTCAAAATTCAGCTATTCTGTTAGCTTCATCGAGCACCAACATTTTGGAGGGGAATAGTGTTGACTTTAGGAAAGCCTGCTCTACAGGGGCTCTGCCATCTGGCACACCACTGGGATATTCCTTCTATCGTGTTGCACATCAATGATTGACATCATGCTAGTTTGATAAACCTTACAAATTAACATGTTTGACAAGAAGCCCAGAAATGAAGAAAGGGAGTTAAGGGACTCTATATTTCATAATGCATGACTAATGTAACGAGAGGACATAATTAATAGCAACGGCAAAGTGCAAATACCAGCCCTTGTGTTAATGCTTCAATCTAAAGCCTGCAGTGCAGTACAGAGCACCAAACAACATGCATGAACAACTGTACTCCGTGCTCAGGCCTTCAGGCTCGGTCTCTGAGGTCAACGTTCTCTGCCTCTCCTTGGCCTGACTTTAAAAAAAAGGTCTTACTTTTCAGATGTGGAAACGGTTTAATTTACTGGTGAAATCATTAATTTAACCATTTCACATTAACGCAAGCACTCTTTTTTTAAACGTGGCTATGGTTGGTTAGGACGGCACTGTCTAGTTTAGCAGAGGATGGAATATGGTGTGTGCAGGGGAGCATTAAGTGGGCTGTAATGTCTGTGTGATTGCTGTAACAGCCCTGCTTGGCTTGGCTGGACTGGCCCACAGCAGCAGTCCCTGTCCTGGTTCATTTGGTCGTCTGGTCAGCTGTAAAGACGATTGGAACAGATTGCCAACACTCCCTAGAGAGACTTCAACACCGACTTGGCCAAGAAGCCTCCCGCACGCTGCTCCACACGCGTGTGCTCTCACATGAATGCACAGACAGGCCGCTGCAGTAACTTGGAGAGCCCAGTCTTTCCACATTCTTTTGAACTCCGTTTCAAAAAGAGGAAGTCTGCTAACATGTTGGCCCAGTGAAATCTGGCATGGTGAGCTATGTTCGCAGCGAGGATGGGAGGTTGGGCCAAATGGAAACAACTATCGCTCCGTCCCACAACTGTGGAAACAATATTAATCACTGCTAACTGTCACGGGTAAACAAATCCTACTAGCTGTGGCCATCAGACCCAAGGTGTATTTATGCGTGTTCATCTCTTCTAATGAAATTCCTTCCACTCGTCTGCAGGCGGAGAGAGGCTTTCTATCTCACTAATTCACTCTAATTACTCTAATGAGCCACAGGTGATGATACAGTGAGACTGATTAATTAAATGGGAGGCACCAATCAGGCATGTCTGATTACGCCAATCATATTGACGACCGACTAAATGAAATAACAGAAGACAGACGCACTTTAATTGAGGTATCAAAACTTCATGGCATTCCTTATGCCCTCACGCTTCGACGATGTCGAGACAGATAGGCTGGTGGAATGACAACAAAGTTATTGTTATGTACACAGTATGAAGTCAATCTGCAGCTGCCGTCTGTGACCAGGAGTGCACACGGGGGATAGAACACCGAACATGGATTTGCTTCAGATCTCATTCTCTGAGGAGTAATTGGGACTGCAACACTTTGTTTACACCTAGCCGGCAGTCACACATGCCAAGTAGTCTGCCACTACTCCTTTAGTCCAAACACAATGTAGGTTAACTGCTCCACGTTCGGCTCATGTTTTACACATTAATCTAATGGAGTGCCATTCTTGAATTCATGCCAAGCAGAGAGAGAGAGAGAGAGAAAGAGAGACGGACACATACATTCAGTTCTTCTCAGTAACACTAACTCCATTTCTCCCAGAAGAGGATAATATTTCCAAATAAAAAAAACTTTTCTGCTTGCATTACAAAGTGAAAAGTCTTTTTTTTTTAATGACAACATGACACAGATGTTTAAGAGATGAAGTTTTCTGTCCCGCCAGCGCAGTCGCTAATCTTTCCTTTTATCTCCGACATGTCTGAGGCTGTTATGTGGTTATCATAGTAAACAGTAAAAAGGCGTCTGGAGAAACGTCTTATCTGAAATCTGCGTGGCCCACCTCCCCCTTCTTCTCCCCTCGCAGCGTGCCACCTCCTCTGTGGCTGACGGGTCTGTATGCCGGGCCCACTGTGCGGGGGTGGAGTCGTGGGGCGGCGGCTCAGTCAGGAGCGACAGCGGCGCTCGCTACAGCGACACGGTACATGATCACAGATCACAGGCACGCCCCCTCCAAACACAGCACAGGAGCGCCGCAGATAAGAGACTGCAATCCTGAATGCGTGTCTGCCTTCCTACCTTTGACACAGCGATTGCAGGGTACAGAACTTTAAATGTGCCAGCAGATGCTTTTTGGTTTTTTTTTTCCACAAACCACACCGGTTTGGAGACGCAAGTCATATCCTCCCGAATCTCTGTTTTTGCTTTTCCTCTCGCAAAGTTGTGTTAACCGCAAGCTAACACAATAGTTTCACTGTGACAACTGAGGTCTCCACATTTGTGTGTGTGCGTGTGTGCGTGTGTTTGTGTGCGTGCAGCTGTGTGTGCGCATCTCTGTTTGTGTGCTGAGCGGTCGGGGGTTGGGGTCAGCCTACCGCTTTCCACAGTCCAACAAGACGCTTGTGGTCCCTGAGCGTTTTGTTCCTTTTTTTGAACACAGATCCATATCTACCAACAGCACAGGAGCTGTCAAGACTCACCTCGCTGAGGCTGACGCAAGCCTGGATCAAAAACAGGCTTTTTACACCACAGCCTCGTTTGTATTGATCCGTGTTCCTCTGCTGAGAGACTGGTTGTTGTTTTATCTCCCCAACATCCAAGCCTCAACTCTCCTGAAGCCTACTGAGAGCTAGTCATTATTTTTTGCCCGACCTATTGTCTGACAAGGGGTTTCAGAGGCCAGGCCTGAGCCTAAACACAAATATAATGAGACTAAGATGGTTTCTGGCATGGAGGAAGTGCAGCTCACTTGGTCTCATTTTTGCAGCGTTTGAATTCAGCTGGAGGCCTGTGTCACAGAGGGCGAGTGCTTTAGAGGGTGCAATGGGAGGAGAGGGGTATGGCGATATGCTGGTGTAATGCATTGGTGAAAGGGCAAGATTTTTCATCCCTGCGTTTACAGGGTGGAACAGCTAGGATATTGAGATCCGAGATAGGATCAGAGGGTAGTGAGCTGTTTCAGCTTCGATAAAGGCCACGCATTACAAACAGAGCACAGAGAGAGAGAGAGAGAGAGAGAGAGAGAGAGAGAGAGAGAGAGAGAGAGAGAGAGAGAGAGAGAGAGAGAGAGAACCAGAGAAAGAAGGAGAGAGTATCACACCTCTCATCCCTGAATTAATGCCTCCATTTCTGCCAGGAAGCCATTCTGTGCCAGTGAGAGGAGATTGGGGAGGGGATGAGTGCACAGATACGGACTAAAAAATGGAAACTGCGATCATGGAGAGGGGCGATAGGGATTAATCAAGTCTGGAAGAAGAGTGGCGCTCTCCAGGGCCTGTAGCACATGCACTAGCCTGGGTCCCAAGGACTCTGGCAAGCAATTGACATCGCTCTTATTGGTTTATATGACATCAAATGCACATGCAAGTAACCATGGGGGGATAATGACAGGGTCACAGGTGTAGCCTAGCAATGTTGTAGACATCCACACATCAGACACTCATACGCCAGCTATCGTCTTGTTTGGCCTTGAAAGCCTACGAGCCTCGATCATGCAGCCGTGTTAAAAGTTGCTCCAATTTAGTTTAATTTTCATCTGTTCTCAATTCTTTATCTGATTTGGTGTAATTCACTTAGATTTCCATTTAAGGACTACAGGCAGCTTCATGGTATTGGCACAGTGACAAGACAGTGAAAAAGGTCTGCATCGCTCTCATGTGCCTCTGGTACATTAAATGCCCGCTCTGCATGATGCCCTTTTCCACATTTTAATTTAGCCTCATCTATCTGTTGTATCCAGTAATTTTCTAGACGCCTGATGATGACACATCAGCAGGCGTTGTGCCACAGCCTATAAAAGCAGCATGTTGACTTCCACACATTAATCAAGAGCATGTATGAAAATGCCCCATTAGGTTAGATATATCTAGACTGTTTAAATGTGTCCAACACATGCCGTCACTATTTTCTAGCATGGCCGAGCCTTCTGACCGAGTTTGACACCCGTGGTCTATACGATCGACGTCAACAGAGCATGTCCCGGGGCTCAGTCTTACTCAGCCTTTATGAGTAAGACTGCTTCTGCTCGGCTTGCAGGACTTTTGAGAGAAAAGGCAGAGAAACAGTGAGAAAGAGAGAATGAGCATAGCTAATCCTTACAGTAATGACAGAATAATTAGCTTGCATTAGGCTATGTAATGGGTTGTAATTATATCATTTATTCTGTGTTGAGAGAGTTTGATATAAAGTCTGCACAATGAGGGGAGAGGAATTGAGCTAAGTGGGAAGTAGGATGGAGCATGTGTAAGGGCTCAGGCTCTTTCTATTGATTGATCCAAACATCAAACGAACCACTGGAGTAATGGGAGGAGTGAAGGACAGCTAAAAGCTATTTGGAGCCTCCACTGCATAAAAGACTTGACCTGTTCCACACAACCTACATATCAAAACCATCAAACGGCAATCAATAGACCAGAGCGGTCAACTCAACAAACCGTCACCCTACTAAAACATCAAACCCCCGGCCCAAGCGTCAGATGATAGGCTACACTCCGCTTATCCATTACCATCAGATAAAGAGGAGATAAAACACAGAGCCTAATCCTTTCATGTGTCGTGACAGCCACAGCAGCCTCCGAGGCATTCCTTCAGTCTGGCTCTCAAATAGTTTTATGGCGGAAGGCAGCCATTCAGCCAGCCAGTCAGGGCTGTTCTGGTCTGTTTGTCTTATTTCACAGTTTACACGCTGTTTTATAGCTAGTTATTATGGTCACCATGGTGATGCCATACGTTTTTATGGTCTTTTGGTCTGAGGGCAGAGAGTGTAATAAATGGAAAAAAACACACACACATGAAAACAAAGACTCACAAAACACGCTCCTGCTGTGGAAAGGTCTCCTGTCCCTCCCTTCCTCCCACCCTCTTTATCAGTCTCACCAAAGGCCTATCTCCCTCCTCTCTGCTTCATGTGAAACATGGAGAGGCTAACGCACAATTGTCCTCTCTCATTCCACATCTGGAGCTGATCAGAGGGCCCCCTGGAAGTTGAGGCCTCTGGGCCTATTAATAACCATACCGCTGAACTCAGGGTCAGACAGCAGTCAGCGGATGAGCCTGTGTCTACTAAACACATATTCCCTTCTCCCCTTTCCCCCTTTCCGCAAGAAGACCACTCTCACTTTTAAAATGAAAAGGCAGGCTACAGAGTTTAACAAGTTACATCCAGTTTAACACTTTTACAATTACAGAGACTCCTCAAATTCAAGCAGCACAATTTATTCATAAATAGGTAAACAAAGTATAAAGTTGGAAACTTCTGATGTCGCATTTGGTCATCCTTTCAAAACTAAAACGCAAACCTAGGCATATGCAAACAGCTCGGGCTGATTGTGAGGTCATTTTCTCCCTTTTTGAGTTGTTTTCTTTTCCTTCTTTTCAACGTCCAAACAAGTTCAAGTTCAAGGAGCCGAGACCCGTTAAAGGCAAGACAGATGGTAAAGTCATCATCTGTTAGCTCTAAAAGGTTAGGCCAGTCAGACAGCCCAGGTCATGCTGAGGTTTGTGGGGTCAAACCAACTCTGAACCCTGACTTCAGTCTGACAGCTGCTGGGGTCAAATGTCAGGCGAAGGCTACGTATCGTCTAAGGACATCCAATGAATTTAACAGATAAACATTGTCACATTTTAGAATAGAATTTCCATGTTCTGGTAAACACAGACGAGTCCTACATCGAGCAATCTTTCATTAGGCAAAAGCATTTTTTTTTAAAATATATATATATTTTTTATTTTCTAAGCAAAAGCATTTTTGAAATCTAATCAAAACAATGTATCATAGTACATCAAACAATACAATAATGTTGGTTCAATACATCTTAACATAGTCTTTCCTTAAATTATTACACCTCGAAAACATTAGCAGCACGTACACGTCCTCCACTGAGTTCCACTAACTGCACAAAAGTAGCCAACCTGCCATGTGAAACTAAAGCAGTGACTATCGCACTGGATGCTAAGAACAATTTGTTCAGCATAAACTAACTGGATCCAACGTTACGCACCTGTGAATACAGGGTAGTTGAATCATCATAATCGGTGGTAGTTTTCTGCTGAGCCCAGCCAGCAGTCTGTGTTATTTTTAGAGGGCTGACACAGAAGCAGGCCGTCCATTTACTCTCCGAGCTGGCAGCAGAACCATCACAGCTCTGCTTGCTTTAAACTACCAAAATGGGAATGAGCTCAACATAAACACTGCAAAGGTGTGGACACTTACAGAAACCAAGTTAGCTCAGATTTTAGAGCCATTACAATTCCATTACTTTGACATTAGGCGCCTTATGAGACAAAATGGTCTATGAAAATGCCAAATCCACACACATTAAATCATCATCTCATTGTAACAACTGCTACGCCTATATGAACACAATGAGGCAATAGGAGAAATTTAAAATCGCACTGCCGACCGAGAAACAGAAAGATGGCATGTGACAGTTTGTTCCATCCTTTTAATTCAAAGCTAAATGGGGGGATTAAACAATAAACTGCAAATATTTTATTATTCAGACAAAACCCTAAAATTCCTGTGGTAGCAAAACACAAACTCCTCTGGAAAGAAAGAGAGTAACAGGAATTGGAGTGAGAAGTGAGGCTAAAGGTTGAAGCCTGCTCCCATCTGACGTGACTGATGGGCTGAGCCTGAAGGCCGGCTATGGATCCAGCAAGTGAAGCCATGATTGACATTGAAAATTACACAGAGTGAGCTATTAGCAGATAGCCGGCCATATCATAATTCAATCCCTACGCCATCAAAGTGCACCAATATCATAATTCAATGCCAAGAACCATTAGCCTCCAGCACACCAATATCATAATTCAATCCTGAGGCCATCAGCCCTTGCCAATATCATAATTCAATACTCAGGCCATTAGGACACACCAATAGGCCTATTAGAATTCAATACCTATGGTCAATGATCTAACAGGACACTGATACTGGAATCCTAAGTCGACATGGGATGAGCTCTGCACGTCGGGCCTTATTTAGCCCGGACTCCTTGATAACCATGAGATAAACACTAAACTTAGGGAGGGCAACTGGTTCACCAATAGCTCGGCTCCGGGCGCTGAAGGCCATGCTGTGTTTGCTACAGAAACACATTTCAGCAGGCGTATGCAGCGGGACACCTTTGCTGAACAAAATGAAGCTCTGCGTTAGCTTCAAACTTAGCAGCGCGCTCAGCCAAACTCGTCAAACCCTTTTCGAACACTGGTTCCCAGTGTGTGACCGTCTGCAGTTGGTCTAAATTATCACGTTGTGGTACCTTGTGGAAATGGGACTCCATTTCGTTTTCTGGTCCAGTGCCTCTGTTTATATTTCCATGTTAACATCTTGTTTAGCTCCACAGAAACATTGTAAATCTCATCCAGGCCCGACTTGCTGGGTCATCAGAAATCTGCACCTTAATAACCAATCAAATGCTTTTTAAAAGCTTAGATTTCCTCGGCTGCTTTAAGTCAATTTTTTTTTACCAGAGTTGTCATTATTCAAAGTTATTCTCACCACACATTTATTAGGTTTTCTCTCTCACTCTAATCCTTATGTACTGTGTGTGAAAAAGTCCTCTGGACTGTGGAAAATACAGGAAAGAATGATGCATTACTAAAAAAAAATAATAAACTACTCAAATGACAGAATATTAATTAGCAACTATTTCACAATTGATTTAGGTTTTTTATTTGTTTACTTTTACACAAAACAGTTAGCAAGCAATTAATCTGCAGATAAATCAATAATAAAAAACAATCTTCAGTTGCATTAATGGATAGCTGCCACCTTACTTTATTACACTGTATGACCATTAAAGTTGAATTATTTGTAGATGAACCTATGAAAACCATTAGTTATTGACTATTTAATGAAAAAGCTGGCAATTAAAACTAGAGCACCTTGAGGAAGGTGAGATAGCTAAAAAACATTTGGCAGACGGGCAAAAAGATAAAAAGATAAGAACAAAAGCAACAAGAAAAGAGTGATAGTGTGTGTTTTGTTGCACGTATGAAACTGGATCTAAGCCCAGTGCTGGTCTTCTTACTTTACCAATCAACTACACACAACAACACACTAGTTCTCCCCTTAGAATTCAATATTTCTGTTTACTGAAAGGCTTAATATTTGAAGATGAACAATAGACTATACAAGATTACATTGGCCTTGGAGACACTGTTTAAAGTTTCTACTTGGTTTTTACATAAAGTGTGTTTTCTCCTTAAACTCACAAGTGGAAACAGCCAGTATGCTCCAAAAGGAGCTCAAAGAGAAGTGTCCAGTCACTGAAGCGCTCTCAACTGGAATACAGATCAGCAGAATAATGGATGCTTCTGTCATGGGATACGTTGAAACTCTATGATGCCGTAGGTGAGAGAGACTCCAAGTGGGTCTCTAAATAATGCCTGCCACTTGAAAACAGGTCTGGAAACGGCCCCTTGTGCTCTTGTTACTGGGTGTTGTGGAGGGGGGATTCTGCAGAAACCAATAATCACCTGCTTCTCATGGCTTGTAGCTTATAATAACTTCATAACCTGTAGTTTATGCACACCGTAGGGTAAAAAAGGGTAAGTTGTAGTGAGCAAAGAAAGAGGATTAAATATCCCATCGCTCTGACCTAACCAAATCTAACTGACATCACTTTTTTTATTGCCATAGTATTTCTTTGTATTGCCAATTTGCGATCATGTGGTCTTCCACTGAAACTGTGAAAATACATCCACGCCGGCCACGACTGGCTCTCTGGTCGTGCTGTTTTGTGTTTATTGGGATACGGCTACCTCGTGTGCAGATGCTGAATCATCAAAAGCAATTTGAAGTATTATCAGCCGATAATTTATCGGGTATAATTTCTTTATAAGGAATAATACATATAAATATCCCATAATTGGGCGATTAGTTCTCGTGGCGATGTTGAGTTCTTGCATCTCAAATCTTTATGGCTTCTTTATAAGAACTAACTCTAAAGTATTGACACTTCTCAGAGAAGCAGACAAGTTAAAATGTTAGAAAAGTTAGACGAAAGCAGTGCAGTAGAAGGCAGATACAGGTATTTTACATTGGCTGTAGCCTCTTCTTAAAGAGTGATGTCATCAATCAGCCTGTGAAGAATTCTGCTCATTAAAATTGCCTCCAAGTCTTCGGTGAAATATGTTGTGAGGTTGTTTCATAGTGTAAGAACACATTTAAGTCACTGCAACACACAGTAACTTCACCGTCTCTACGATGTCAGTCAGTCCAGTTTTTTCAGCCCTATCACAGTATATAATACCTGCATGTAATAAATATTTTCAATTCATGAATGAAACAAACCGTTTTCTCAGGGTGAAAAAAGGCCTGCACTGTAGTCAAACAATAATACTTCAAAGAATTATGACCTGAATTAGTAGGAATTTCTACTCTGTGTTATTAGTCATTTGCATTTCATATTGATATTCAAACCGCCGGAACTACAGGCTGTAACTTTAGATTCAGCAACACTAACATATTTAACATGCTGCATTTCATTTGAACAGATTGTGGAAACAAATACACATTGATGTGATATTTTAACACTTTAAGGTTTTATAAGGAAACATGTCTCTTTTCAACCACTTATGTAGAAAGCCTGCAGAGCTGCTGACTCCATCTGTTTGGATAGCCCTATATTTAGACTTATGTTAAGTGCTTTTTATCTTTTGCTCAAACATCAAATGACATTGGTCAAAATATATTTCACAATGCCGGGGAAAATGGTTAATTAAATATTCTGGTATTGACTCCAGAGTGAAAATGCATTTACTTTCTTTGTATTAAATCGGATGAACTGCTTGTAGACCTCTAAAAGCAGAGCGAGGGCGAGGGAACTGAGCCCGAGTGTGACGTGCAATAAATCGCAGAGGAGCTGGGGAGTCGGGGCCTCCAGTGAGAATTAGCCACCGATAAGGTAGATGAAGAAAACTTTTTTTTCTCCAGAGCTGCACATTCCTCTCAGTTGTATGGAGTGTATCGTTCATGGGGATACACTAGAACGTCTTAGAAAGTGGGATGACATAGCCCTGACCAAAGTAGACCGAGGGCAGACCAAAGACCTGACATGCACTCGTCCCGTACTCTGACTCATGCTTAGTCGCTCACCACCCACCAACACACAGTGAAACCTCAGTCCCAATGCCAGGTTTTGTCACTGGGCAGAGAAGCGGTTGGCTACAGTAAAAGCATGACGTGATGCCCCTTCCTCTATGCTCCCCCAGCCTGTGCAGCAACAGAGGGGTAAAAATATCCCACCAGTGAGTTCAGACAACCAGCTCATAAATTAACACTAAAACTCCTCCAGACAACAGCGGGCCAGTCGCTGAGAGATTTAAACCACTCAGGTTGCCACTGACCACAGCTCTGGGATCAGCTTACAAAAACCTTTTGCTAAATTTGCCCATTAGGAGGTGGTGAATAAGAACAAGATCTAGATCGTTTTCACCTAAGTCACAATTTTGCTGTATACCAACATAGAGAACTATTTCTTTCAAAATGGCTCTAGGGTACTTTGTTCCAGGAAATGTTATGAGGTGAGATGTAGCCTATTAGGCCTAAATTTGGAGTTATGTATAGCAGAAAGGTCTGTTCTTAATTTCCAGAGTTTACAGAGAAAAATATATAAAATATAGGCTAGGTTTAGGCTCTGTTATTTGCTCATATTAAAGGCTTGCATGTAATGAAGCGCACTCTCTCAAGTAGAAACACAATGTTCCAGCAAACTGCTTGACTGGGTCACAAAAAAAAAAGAAAAAACAACGGGAGAGAAGAGTGATGATCCTCTCTAAAGAAACTCAACTCTGTAATGGACGGAGAGGGATTACAGACGTTAAAACCTCCTCCATCTGTAATTCACTGTCACCCTGCCATCATCTCTGAATCACTGATCCATTTTGCAACTGTGTGAGACCTTGCTAAAAGCATCACTGTTGCACCCATTTGTGTTTGTAGTGGTGTGTGTGTGTGGGGGGGCATGCAGAAAAGACAAGTTAACAGCTCGCTGTGCTGTTTCAAAGCATTCTCTGTCCTGTAACAACCACCTAGCTAGTTTCTCACACAGGGATTGGGATTCACTGATCAAATAGGATTTTAATGAACATCAGCAGTCGGCGCCTGAGGAGTCGACGCTATGATGGCTCAAAGCTACTGACATCTAGGTTGGGTTGGGTTTTCATCATCAAACGAAGCAAAAAAGAAGAAAAAGAAAACATTACTTTGCTGGTGCTTTGCCCAACAAAAAGACTGAATTCTACACCGTCCATTCGATCACACGAGGAGGCAAATGAGAAAGCAATTGGCTGACAAGGCCATGTGTAGATCATGATCATATCATACTAACACTGCATTATCCTCAGAAAACAGATAAGAAAAACCGGTTCTTCTCTGAAGGCTTTCCTCTAGGAGCCTCTCAGTGGGAGGCAGAGTAAATAAGATGTCATCAATAATAGACAGTGAATGTTCTGAGCAGTCACACACACACACACACACACACACACACACACACACTCACACACACACACACACACACACACAGATTCCTATCCTGCAGACAGGCCTGCCAACCGCCAGGCTTTTTGCACACGCTCAGATTCACTGTCCTGACTAATCGCTTGTGATAGGGGCCTTTGCCATAATTACCCAGGGCCTTATCACAAACTTATGCGATGCATTTTTCATGTCCAGGCTGCTGGCAGTGCCTTCACTGTCCGTGTTGGCAGTCAATCTACGAAAAAGACCGATCCCAGACAAATTCTCTCACACACACACACACACACACACACACACACACACAACAGTTCAGATGGGGCGAAACGGGTGAAAGCAGGGTGAAGGGCCAAAGGAGAGAGAGGGGAAAAAAATTAAAGAGGAGGGGAGGGGGTGAGGGAGAGGAAGATCAGGGCTGGGGTGGAAGGAAGGGGTGTGAGAGAGATTGTGAGGAAAGAAAAGAGAAAGCAGTCTCAATTTTTATTTACATAATGCATGAACAAGGGGGCACGAGTAGGAGGCCCAAACAGGATCAAATAAATAGGAGAAGTGAAGCCTTGATGATGTGGCATAAGTGCAACACAAAGCCCGCTGGGAAGACTTGGTCACTGTCCTTTTGTCTCCCCAGTCATAGGGGCATCATGACCTAAATAAAAGTTTAAATCCCAAGCCTGTGCGATGTACAAAATGATGTATGAACAATTGGGCTAGCCTACATAATGCAAGCTTATGTTAATGACGACGTCGACTGTGCTACTAATATTCATAATTTGTGATTTGAAATTCAGCAATGCACGTTAAATGCCACGGGAACACACAACAGTGCTATTGTCTGCATGTCTTGTGATAGGTCAAACACGCTCTAATATACACTAGCGATATTCACACACTGAACAGGCCCAATATCTCCTTCCTCTCGTCCACTGTGCCGTGAATCTCCTCCATGCACGCCGAGATTAGTGGCGTGCGCGAGGCCGGGACATTTCTGGAGTTCATCATAATCAACAAGGTCACGATCTTTCATATTTTATACTATCATTTCTATTTAATTGCATCGCGTCAACAAAAACACTGTCCCGTCCACATCCACAGACGTGGCAATGTATGTGTAAAAAAAAAAAAGAAAAAAAAGAAAAAAAGAAAAGCCCTCAGTGTATAATTGCAGTCAGGGGAAACCGAGAAGAAGAAGAAGAAACGGCCGAGTTGGTCACCCAGAATCACGGAGCCCACTTCGATATAAACTGCTCTAAAACCGTTAGCTGATAAGGTCGCCAATGTTTTCATTCGCCTTTAACTAAACTTACTAATTTGCAGAATAAAAGGCAGAAAAACACACGCGAAAGCGCCGCCGTGTGCCCGAGCTGCCCGTCTCCGCGGCTGGTGTCACCACAGCGCCACCGTATAATGAGTCGCACTTATTTTTCCCCCAAATTATCCAACCTTCCAGCGGCTAAGCGTCGGGCTAACTACGGCTACTCGCTCCGGTAAAAGTTGAAGAACACGCAATAAAGACAGCCAACCGAAAGCTTTCCGTCAAAGCCCGGCCGTTTTGTTGTTATTTCGGCGCATCCCCGCGGCGTCGCCCCGGCTTGCCCAGTTGCAGTGTCCGATCGATGTTGAATTGAACAAAGAGGATCAATTTCTGATCAGCGAGAGAGCCACTTTCATCAATGTGAGGAAGAGGTCTTGAATTCTCTTCCGAACCACCTACGAGGCGACCGCCGAAAACACACAAAACACAGCGGGCGAGAGAGACGAGGCAGCCGAGCAGGATCGAGGATAGGCGAGTTAAACAGAGGTTGAACTGACCTGTAGTTGTTGTAAGTCAAAGCGCTTCCAATATTGAAACATCGATCCTGCATTGGCCGCCATCTTGAGACATATTGAGACAGGAATGAGATGCTGATAGAGAGCGCGGGGGTTGGAGTTCAGTGGAGAGGACCGGGCGGCCGCAACACCCGGACCGGATCACTCCGCCGGCTCATCCGGGGAACAGCTGGAGCACGGAGCGGAGTCAGCTCACGGCAGTGTTGCCTTAATAACGCCATTATAATTGCTTAAATAGCGTTTTATCAACATGCAGATATTACAGGTAAATAACCGAACTGGCATTACATTACTCTTCATCGTATTATCTTGAAACACAAGAGCGTGTGAGCGCCAGACGAGTCCACGTCTGGTGGTGTAGTTTGTGTGGTCTTCTTTATGCTTTGTGGAGAGCAAAGATCATACAGAAATAATGCCAGGAGGCTCCTTGGAAGCCATATCTAAAACATAAAAAAATCCCACCAGGAGAGCATTCAGGAGCAATGTGTCCTTTTGTGCAAAGAGATAATTTAGAGCAACATGTAATCATTGCTCCTCTAAATCAGCACGGCTGTCAGATTTAGAAATAAAAAGTCGATTGTTAGGAATTATATACTTGGATTATAGGCTCAAATGAATGCTCCTTTTTTAAACTGCTCATTACAGCTGCCTTAATCTTTTTTTTTTTAACTTCGATTTAATTCATAAATACTACATCTTTGTAGTGTTTTGAATTGTTGTTTTGTTCCCATGGAAAGGCATTTTTGTTACATTCAGGATGTTTGTGATTTACAATAAAAAGATTGAAAAAAACATGTAATATAAATGTAAACCATTGATTAAGAGTACTGGAAATATAATCTGGGCTCATGGGCTTTCTAAATTGTTAAAACAAAACACTCAACTCTTATCAATAATACAATGAACCACACAAAGTTAAGTCGAGGCATGTAATCATGTTATTAACATGGTGCTCAGACTCAGCATGTGCAGTATGACTAACCCGGCTGCTCACAACCGGCTGAACTTGGCCATTTAAGAATGAGTAAAAGATGGAGTGGACTTCTTTCCAAGTTCATGGTCCTCCCAATTCACTATACTAAGAATAACAAAGTATGCCTGTTAAACTCCTTAAAGGCATCATTTTGCTCCACATATATTAATCAGATTAGTTAATAAAATAAGATTGTTGTGTTGTTAATCCACTCAACTCATTGCCACAGCAGGGCAGCCCAGTGGTGAGAGTGTCAGTCTGCGTACATCTCTGTTGTTGAAGTGACCTTGAGCAACACACTGATCCCTGGCTGCTCCTGAGGCGTCACCACTGCTGACCATGTCCTCTGACCCCCCGCAGCTTTTGGATATGCAAAGAATTTATAATTACACTGTATGTCTGTATGGAGTGGCCTAAATTCCTCCGTCAGACTGTGCAGATTGTGCACCTTAAAACACACCACACCTCAACTGCAGCAAACCGAGCTGCTCCAGTTTATCAGGCAACACATCTGTCTCGCACGTTGTTTTCATTTTTAGAACTTTGTGGGTTCCCAAATGTGACTTGTCGTGTGCGTTGTGAGGCCTTCGCCGTGTGGAAAAATCAACGCCTACATCCACACGTTGGAGTCTTTTTTTTCTTTTGTTAATGCTCGAAGGGTACAGCCTTTTTAAATAAATGTTACAGCGTTATTTTTTCTTAACAATCATTTTAATTTCTTCACAGTCCTTGCACTTTAATTGCATTCCCTATAAATAACACAAAGTATTTGCCATAGATAATGACGGCTCTTTCACTGCACTCGTGTGAATACAAAGGTGGACATTTTTGTGCTTTGAATGAGCTCGACTTTCAGGTCATTACTTGATTTGATTTGAAGCTGTTTGTGTCTCCCTCCTTCAGCAGCATGAATGGTGCTCAGTTCTCCACTGATGTGTCGCCTCGATAGCTTTGCCTTATTTTAAACTCCATCTACATGATACTGGGAATTAAAGACTGGCCATGACACCCAGTCGCATGCCTTGAATACAATTTACTGAATTGCACTTAAATCACATAGCAAGAGCTGCTTTAGAGGAGTCACCATGAAAAGAAATACATAATAGCAGCATGATTTGTGTCAGTGTCAATTAGTTTCTTTTTCATGATTCTCTTAAAAAAAATAATATGAGCAACCGGTCAGCACTGTGAGATACCTAATGAATACTTTATAGTCAGAATAGTGCATATGAACTGAGGAATCCTGTGTTAAACCTGCTCATTTTTTCCCTTTGGTCATGTTCCTCAGGGTTTCCTTGGCCTGGCCAACATGACTTGTGATGCTAGCTGTCAACTAAATCATTAAGCCGAACCAGAAATACAGGTCTGAGATAATCCCACAGGCTACGGAGCACTGCAGTGTGTCCATTGTGTGTATAGAGTTCCCCGACTATCACACAAAGAACACACAACTAAAAGGAACTAAATATATTGTTAAAGTATTCAACGAAATTTTATCATTAAATAATACAATTTGAAAGTCACTTCTAAATGCATGGCTTTGTGTTGAGACTTTTTTGTGTGTCTATTTCACAATGTTGACTTCCAACTTCATTCATTGGATCGCACAGTGATTAAATGTTTTGCATACTGAAAGGTTATAGTTACTCTATGTTAATTATTGTGTGAGGCACACAAGACGCCTCAGGCACTGAAACAATAGAACTTCCTCCATTAATATTACACTGCAAACAAAGAACAAATATCCCTTTTTAAAAATAGTTGGCCTTGTTTTTATAAATTGTTCATCTGAAAGAAATCATAAGGAAAGACATTGTACTCAAAAGTGCAGCCATGAAATGCATCACACGATGAACAATACAACCTGAAATGGACTTCCATCTTTAAGACACATAAGAACATTTCATAAAAACATTAACTATGTCTGTTTCTATAATGTAACCTGAGATCTGTGACTTTTAGTTCAATTCTGCTTTACATTCGACAACTAGTCATATTGATTTATGTAAATAGCGCACCCCTGTTCCTGTTATTTATTTTATTTTATGTTATCTGTGTGTTTAGCTTAGCTTATTGCATTGGATGTCTGTAAGTGTGGGATGCTGCTAGTATGACAAAAAAAATTCTCCTTGGAGATTATTAAAATGTTTTTCATTCATTCATTCATATTAAAGTTATCTTTTTTTTTTAAATGATGCAAATACAGACTTTATCATCAACAACACATAATAAAACCAGTTAATTGTTCTCAAACTCTCAGCACACAGTACCTCCATGAGGATTTGACTGAAGCTTCACTTGGCTTTGGATTACTTTGAAGCACTGGGGGGTACGCAGTGTTAGTCGAAACAAGTAAGAGTCGGCGTTATCAACCTCAAAATGATCATGTTCTGCTACGGAGGCTCATGAATGTCTGGCATGAAGGACTTGAGAAGGGTTTTTTTTTCTCTCACTTGTCTTTTTATTACATTTTATGTTCAAATTAAAGAGGGAAAAGAAACACAGTAAATTGTTCTTGACAAGGACAGCAGGAGGAACATTTGATGCCCACAGATTCCGCCTCTGAAAAGCCTCATCGGTTCATGTTCGTTTGGTTAAAGTTTAAACACAGAGGAGTAAACACACATTCTTTGTGTCGTTGCCATTATACAACTCGATCTTGTATTGTCGACAGTGCTACAGGGTAGAAAATAAAACAGCCATTCTGTCCTTTAGCTTTCCCACTTTTCTGTGTGTGTGTGTGTGTCCCTTCTCCTCCTGCTCATTGACTCTGCCTGCTAGGTGCTTTTAGCGGGCCCTGTGTGGCTGGGTTAGAGATGGATGCGTGGCCCTTGGGAGCTGCAGGCAGGGAGCAACACTGATCATGTCAGACAGGCTGGGGAGGCTGCATAAGATCATCATCACCCAGCAGTGAAGTGAATCGCCGCAGTGGCACTTTCACACAACCTCTAACCTCTGGGGTAACCTTTGAGGTCACGATCAAGGTCAGGGGTCAGCCAGGGCCTCTGTGATCAGGGAGCTTGCAGGCCCCTCCTGCCGCTTCTTCCTCTCTTCCTCTCAACGTCCTCCGTTCTTTCCCCCTGCTCTTTCCTTTCTCTCTCATCCCCTCTATCTGTTTGTCTATCGCTCACACTCTCTTTCACTGGCCGGGACCAATTGAGACATCCCATCCCCTGGGAGTGCAGAAAAGAAAGCAAGAGAAAATCAATAGGGAAGATGAGTGAAGACCTGGGGGTCCCATCAAAAAACTGAATGCTTCACTGTGAGCGGGTATAATTCACACAAACACATACCAATACACAGTCATAGTGCCTCTGACGAACAGCAACGCAGTGAACACGGGGCTGGAAAGTGTACAAAACCAGAGAAAAAGTCTAAAGTCATTTAATATGCATTCATGTTTTACTTGTAATACCACTAAAGGGTGAAGTTTCATCACCACTTCTTTTAAGATGGCTGACGTTTATATAAAATGACCCGAGATGTCCCACATGTGGCCGTTTGCAGTGATGTTTAAACCGAGAAAGACGAGATATTGATCCCTCTGTGGAGACTCCAGGTATGCAGCAAATGAAAGAGCTTGATGACAAAAAAAAGTTATTTTCTAGCAAGAGAGATGCAGAGAAAATAGAGCGCATAAATGCCACGCTTTGTGCATGACGCTGGCTGGAATTTGAGCTGAACAAAATGTCTCCATATCACCAATCAGCGCAACTTTAATTATAGCACATTTTCAGCAACATTTGCCTGATTTTGTGCTGACTTAAAAACAGAGTAGAATAAACAAAACTGAAAGAAGACAAACAAAACTCATTCCTGTGTGTCATTTCCTGACCTCAGCCACCTCTGCTATTTCTGTGGAGAGACATACATGTGTGTATAATGCTTGTGTCTCCATAACTTGTGAGACTGCTGCATTTCTTCCCAACACAAGATAACCTCCAGGCATGACATTAAATGATTGGCTGAAAATAGAACTGTTCAGATGAAAGGGAGGATAAATAATGCAGAAAGAATACAAAACCTCTTATGGGGATAACTAGTCACACACTCTGCACGCACACAAACACACAGAGATTTTTTTTGTTGCTCCACACTGAAGGAAAGTGAATGGATGTAACAGGAAGGAGGAGGACCCAGCGGAGACACACATGCTTCTTGCTTCATCTCCTCCCACTCCTCCTCGTCTGCCATTTTTTTTTTCCGCTCAGACTTCGTGACATACTCTGTGTCTATGGGGAGGAATAATGTTGTCCCAGCCACGCCATGTTTTTCCTGCCCACCAGAGATCAGACACAACTCACAGTGCATGGTTTCCAGCCGCCTCATCATTCTTTCATGAGTTTTGATCAGAATGCGTTCACATAACAACCTGGATCCCTTTTCACAGAGAGTAACGCGTCATTATCTGAGGACTTGGGTTTGTTTATTTGTCGTATTCCTGTATTTGTTTAGGTTAGATCAACAAAATTAAAACTGTGAGTCATTTATTAAGTTTTCTGGTTAGCGGGCGTTGCAATGGTGGGTCATATCTAATAAATAAAACATTCAAGACAAACATTTTTATAGCCTCTCTGTTGCCTGCCTGATTTTCAGCAAACATGTTTATTCATTGGCTAAATTAAACATGCACGTTTTTGAGAAGAAAAAAAAATTCCCAACGTCAGTACACAACACATGCTGCACAGGGTGGCGTTGTGTTTGTGTCGGGAGACACCTAGTGGTGGAGTCACGCGTGACCTGTGTATGGGGGGAGGGGGAGGTCTCTTACAAGGTTTATTATCTTGACAAGTACAACATCTGTATTCATTAATCAACCCACGAGATATAAGGGATTATTCACCAATACATTTAACATAGCGATACCTCCATCCCCTTAACCATGAACTAACAGCCGCGTTTAGACAAACTGTGTTATTTACATGTGATATGAAAACTATGGCTTGTGCTTGACAAAATGCCCCTTGCTGACTTCAGCAGCAGGACACCGCGCCCTGCCGTGTTTACCCAACCTGCTGGAGCCCGGCAGGCCGCCTGGCCGTCATCAGGCCGCACAAAAGCCCCATTCACCAGGAACAAGAACTGCTGCGCTGCCACGTCCAAACCTTTGAGCAAACCGTGGAGTGCCAATGCAAATGCCTTTGGACTGTTTGAGGAGAGCAGGACATGCTACTCCGACAACTGTGCGATGGAGACGTGCTGTCGTATAGCTAGTGGCTAAAGTGTCAAACTATCTGAACTACCTGACGCAATGACGTGTTCAGCAATTCAAGACCAGGTGTGTCCCGCGGGAGGCATTGTGTTCTGCTTCCTCTATTCCTTGAGGAATGCAGCTGGCCTACGTCCTGGACAAAGGGGACAAACTCATTCTGTGAAGGGGTCCTGGACTTAAGGGGGAACTTAATCGGCGCCGATGGGAGCAGCGGCCCGCCCCGCGACCACCGCTCACCGGGCGGACGGGCGCGCGGGGCCGTGGCAGCAGGAGACGGGTTGTGGAGGCCTGCTGAAGAGGACCTGCTCCTGTGTGTGCGCGGCCACCGCCGGGTTTCTGCTCCTCGTGGCAGTCTGCCTGCTCTACTTACCGGACCCGCTCACACTGGACCCGCCTCACACTGCGGGCCGCAGCGACGTGACGCTCCTGGTATGGACGCACCCGTTCGGTCGGTACCACAGGCTCCCGGACTGCTTTGAGCTCTATCAGATTGCCGGGTGCACGCTCACGGACGAAAAGAGCGCGTACCCGCAGGCCGACGCTGTGATTATTCACCACCGGGAGGTCGCCAGCGGCGACGCTGACCTGCCACCGGAACCGCGGCCACGCGCACAAAAGTGGATCTGGATGAACTACGAGTCCCCCACGCACACACCCAGCCTGTGGCGCTTTGAGAACGTGTTCAACCTCACGATGACCTACCGGAGAGACTCCGATATTTTCATCCCGTACGGATATCTCGTCCCCCGTGAACGCGGAACCAAGGGGGTCCAGAACCGCTTTGCGCCGCCGCTCCGCGCATCCTCGCGCTCACACCTCCGCCGGCCCCGCCTCCTGGCTTGGGTGATCAGCAACTGGTTGGAGTCCCACGTGCGCGTGTCCCTCTACTACAAGCTGCGCAGCTACCTGCAGGTGGACGTGTTCGGGCGCTCTGCTCGGCCGGTACCGGAGGACAGCGGCGGCAGCAGTGTGGTGCGGCTGGTCGGACGGTACCAGTTCTACCTGGCGTTGGAGAACTCGCAGCACACCGACTACATCACGGAGAAGCTGTGGAACGCGGTGCGGGCCGGTGCTGTCCCGGTGGTCCTGGGTCCCTCCAGGAAAAACTATGAGCGCTTCCTGCCCCCCGAGGCCTTCATCCATGTGGACGACTTCCCCACAGTGCGCGGGCTGGCCCGGTACCTGCTCATGCTGAGGGGCAACCCGGAGATGCTGAGGCGGCACCTGGACTGGAGGGGGCGCTACACGTTACACCAGCCCGTCTTCTGGGCTGACCACTACTGCAAGGCCTGCGGGGCGGTGAGCAGGAACAGGGGCAAGACCGAGGTGGTCCAACACTTGGCACGATGGTTCCAGTCGTGAACACAACAGAAGCTCTCAGGCACGAAGTGAACTAAGAGAAGTGCTCACGTGATCAGCTGCTAACGTGTCCAACAGACATCCATTGGTCCGCAGCCGTGTTGTTTGTGAGACTGTTGCTTTCATTTGATGGATATGACTTTGATAGTGACGGGTTAATTGAGACGTACATCATTATAACTGATTTAATTAGTTATCTTCACACCATGTCATGTGGGCTTTCATCACATCTTCAGCTGCTTGTGAACCTTTCACTGTTCGCTAAAGCTAACTTAAACAGTCATTTCTTTACAACTGGTTTCCACTGATGGTTTTCTGCATTACAGTAAGAACATGATCTTGCAAAGAAGAGACTTTCTTTAGATGATTCATCACAGTAAACAGTGTTTCTGTGTATCAATTAGCATGCCGACATACATACTTTTATCTTTAATATCATGACTAATAACCAAGTTAATACAACTGATACATTATCTCATGCAAGTTTTACATCTTTACATTTGTGCACGAAAGTGAAATGGATACCATTTAAAAGGTCGAATGAAACAGGTGTTGAAATGAGATAAGATCAAAAATTCTGACAGATGATTATAACACAAAAAAACACTTTTGTTAAATTGGTTGAAGGTTGAGGTAACAAACACACTGAGAAGGAGCGTGTGAACGTGCAACCTGTGGGTGCGTTTGAGTCAAGGAGTAAACAGTAACATCTCCAGACATGAATACCTTTCTGTTGATCACTCTGAGGGGTTGGCACTAAATCATGTTAATCACCTTTTATCTGATCCTTTATCAGCTGTTAACATCGTGGATGCTTGTGTTGTAGGAGCGGAGCGACACCACAACAGCACGTCAGCACAGCTTTGTGTCTGCACACCATTGAACGCTTGGTTGCAACACTTACCTGGACACTTATCTTTTACAGGTTGTTGGACCTTGAACCTTGTCTTCTCAGTGCTGGCGTGACCTGTTAGAGAGCAACACAGCTGTACTAACACACGTCCTTTGCTGTTTCATTAAATGTTGACGTTTCTATTTACACTGCCGTGCTCATTTTGCTGATGTGTTTGCTCTCCCGTATATATTGTCATAGCTTATAGGCTGCAGCAATAAGGAGAAGAAACCCCTTGAGAGTGAAAGAGAGGTGCACATGTGAATCAGAAGCTGTGATGTAGATCATATAAATTTACACCTCTGAGTTAGTGCCCTGACACAGAATTAACACTTTACACTATCAAATGAGACGTTTCCTGCAGGCACAAGTCCCCCATAATGAGCTGATGTCTCAGCAGCTGTTGAAACCACAATGTCTATCAGCAATAATGCTTCCAGACGGCCAGAACCACCAAAAGCTCGTCCTTGTCATAATCCCATTCATGTACACGAGGGAGTTATAAGCGCATTGAGTTACTGTGAGTAAAATCACTCTTTATACTCTCAGATATAGATCCACCACATGTCCTGAAGCTTGTTTGACGTGTCCTCGTTCAGAGTAAATTAGCTTTCTGCTGTGCGCAGCATAAATACAGCATCGCCTCTGCTGTCTGGACCGAACAGTTGACGTAGTAAATAAAAGGTATTGTTTCTGAAGAGCTCATCTGATCACAAGGAATATGATGATGATGATGATGATGATGATGATGGGATACAAGATGTCTAGCATGTTTACTGCACTCATCTATGCGCTATAACTGTTGTTGGTCAGTTTCAATACAGTGATGGTTAGTTACAGACCCGTTGAGATTGAATATCATGCAGTGTTTGATCAGGAATTGTATTCTGGAAATCAAGATAAAAAGGTTGAATCTTTATCTTTATTTTTATGTTTCAGAAACTTTAATTTGATTTTGTTTTTTCTTTAAAGTTTATTAGATTTATATCTTGGCAATTTGATCAATTACCAGTTTTGTGTTTATTGTTCATGCAGAGTGAACATGAAGCTATGAGCACATGAATGTTAATAAACTAGATGAATTGGGAGTAAATGGGCTTCACTATTTTACTTCTTACACTTTAACTTCTTAACTTTTCTTTAACAAGAAATCGGAATTAAGATAGAATATTTGTTTTAAGTTTGGTTTGTGTTATTTTACAGTTCAAAGCTCAACATCGCTTTGGTCTTGGATTAAAAGAATTGATGCATTTCATAAAACACAGCAGACTATGACCTTATGACCTCGACGTGTGCGACATGTCAATCAGATCATTACTTTGCACAGTAGACCTAAAAAGCGTAAATCACTACCAAAGGTCCAGAATGCAGATAACGGACATCTTCGTCATTGAAATAAAGATCGCAGTTAATTCAAAGTCGAAGAGATGGAACCAGTGATTCTTCTTCCCTGTTGCTCTCATCCAGGCTGAGATATCACCGTGTGACACGTCCACAGAGGAGGAGCTGCGTTTCTGCTCGGCAACGAGGTGAAACATTGGATGTTTCAACATGAGATAGCGACTCAAAGGTACGATACCGTTGAACAAATTGAAGGTGAGCGCTGATGAATACCTAGAATCTGAGGCAATTTAATTTGATTTAAACCCTTTAACTACCAGCTACAGCTTATTACAAAGATCCCTCTCAGCCCTCTCCCGGACCCGTCTGCAGCAGCAGAGCCATTCATAACCTACATGGCCCCTGGCGAGAGGCACAGTAATCTCATTTATACAGCAACAGATGTTTCTCTTAAAAACATCCGCTGACTGGGTAAAGAAAAGTCTGCCTCTCATTCTGTCAAGGGATCAAAGAAACCCGTCTAATCACTATGAAATCTGTCACATTTATACTGGTTTGAAGACACAGATTGACTTACAGTCGGCTCACTGTGTTGTGAAACGTAACCGCTCGGCCTGCACACACTTTGTAATGAAACGTCCATGCTCTGTACATCAAAAGGGCCGCACAGAGGGGGGAGGGGGGACAGGGAAATGCATATGAAACAACAAAACCCCCAGACAAATAAACAGCGGCGTGTTCCCATGGCAGCGCGGCGCAGCAATCTGACGGCTGGTTTCCCATGGCTGTGTCTCACTGCCCCATAGACCTCCACTCTGTCTCACTGATGGCTCCTGTGATTGCAATCATCCATCTTACTGTCAAAGGCAAAAAAAGAGGGCAAGAAAGGGGAAATCACACACACCATCTCTCTCTCTTGCTCTCGCTCCCTTGTGTCCAGCAAACAAGCCACCCCACTGTGAGCAGAGCCAACACACGTGTTTGTTTGTATGCATGTGTGTGTGTGTGTGTGTGTGTGTGTGTGTGTGTGCCCATGCTTACATGATCTGCAGGGAGAACATGTGTGGGTGTGCATCTTTGGTTTGTCTGTGCCTGCATGTTACACTGCATGATCAGTCACTGGAGTGCACACGGGGGAGCCGTGGACATGTCTGATCTTGCAGCTGATCAAAAGCACCAGAGACTTGTTCCCTTGTGGCCGTGCAAGCGGGCCTCATATCAACATGTCTCTGTTCAGTAGACAGGAAAAACAAGAGGGGAGAGACAGAGGAGGAGGAGGAGGAAGAAGAGGAGGAGGAGGCTGCATCAAGAGTAAGACAGAAACAGGCAGGCAAAGCACAGATGAAAGGGTGCGTAAAGAGGCCAGAGTGGAATATATGACAATGATACATAACCGCACGTATCTCCCTGTTCTGATGAGCTAATTGAAATGGCAAAAGCCAGCTGTGTGTGTCTGTAGATGTAAAAGCATGTGTGATCCCTCTCTCTGCAAACCTGACAGCTTTCATCATCACAAGATAGAAAACCTTTACCTGTTTGCTTGCAGGTCAATCAGATGTTTACAACTTCCCTCTGGATGTCACTGGTAACCTTGCCGACGAGAACTTGAGTCGTGTTTTAAACCGCGGAGAGGACAAAGAGCAGGAGTGAAAGGAGGAGAAGAGCCAGAAGGATGAAAAGAAGAGGAGGAGGAGGAGCAGAGCGTCTGCGGTGGTGAACACTGTAAATGTAATTCTGTACAGCAAGGAGGTGACGGCTAAAAGACTTTAATCTCACTTCAACAACCATCACAGATAAACATCTGCTGAGCTCGACGTCTCGCAAATTAAACAACAAAGCACAGCCAAACATTGTGTAAGAGATAATGGAGCGATCACAAGAGCAGCAAAACAGTGTTTAAAAGGTAGAGACTGTGTGGTGATTGGTGGAGGAACCACAGATACCGACAGATCTTCTCTGTGGTCATTAAGGTTAAAGGAAAAGTGTGACATTGCTTTGCTTTCTCACTTGGAATTGAGAATCAATACCTCTCATGTCTGCTGGGTCAAAGTAGCAGTGGGTTAGCTTAGCTTAGCTTTGCACACAGACAAACCAGGAAACAACTGAGAGAAGAAAATTGCTCTGTTTTGCTGAATTAACAGGATTATTATCTCAGAATTCTGAGAAACGTTTTCATTTGAGAAAACAAACCTGCTCTGAACTTTGATAGCTCAAGATCCCAGGAGAAGCTCCAGGGGAAGCTCTTATTTACTGGAAAGTTCCATTTCATAGAAGCGAGCATGTCCTGTATGTTCAGTTTAAACAGAATGGTCTCTCGGGTTGTTACGGAGACGCCTGAACGCATCTCAGAGGTCTCATACCATGAAGCTCAGTAGTTCAAGTTATCCTGAAAAAAAGTAAAACACTGCAATAGTCCATCGAGTCAGACTGGGATTAATGTCTGAAGAACTATAAAGTCCTGAGGTGCAACAAACTAATAACAATATCTTCTATGATACTGAACGAGTATCTGAAACCGAGATGAACTGGATGGACAGACGGACATGTTGGCCTCCATGAAACAAGCTCTGCAGTAAATAAAGCTTCTCTTGAGATTTTGAAGTCTCTTTAATTCACAAAACACAGCAGATTTTTATAAAGTGAAAACTGTTAATTGAAAAAAAAAAGTGAAATATTCCTTTATTGTCCTCTATGGTTGCATTACTTTCTGTTGCTGGACTCTTTCTGGAGTCACAACAAAGCGTTCTGCTGTTATAAAGGGTTTCCACCGCTGAGGAACACCAGATAACTTAAATATCATTGTTATATTAATATATTAGATGTCCTCAAACGGCTTCTTGTGTTAAATATTTGCAGCAGTTAATAAAAACTGTTAATGGTTCTTTTGAAATGAGCTGAATTGGTTTACGAGTGTTAGTGTTGGGTTTTATTTAATTGTTAAGTTGATGGCTTTGATGCCATTTTTCCATCTCGTTTGTCGACAGTTTCACTTCCCGGCACACAAACAGCAGAAAACAGCAGACTGTTCATGAGCTTCAGTTTTTAAACCGATTGAACAAATGATGTCAGATCTCCTATGATATAAATAACACAAGATATATATAATATGATATTCAAATGTCAGATCTTCATTGAAGATGTTTTGTCAGAGCCATGATGGCCGTTTCCCCGTTTCCAGGATTTGTGCTAACATGCTAACTGGCTCCAGTCTCAGATGGTGTACAATATGAGAGCGGTATCAGTCTTCCCATCCAGCTTTCTGCAAGAAGACAAATGATCTCCCAAAACTATTCCCTTTTGACCTGAGCCTCGTGATGGGAATGAGCAGGCTCTGAGACGTATTGTACAGTAATCACATCAGCTTGAGACAAATCTCAGAGGCGGTTTATGAAGAAGTCGATGTAATCCAGTTTGGTGCTCCACCAGCCGAAGGTGCACTGGAGGGTTTGCCGTTTCCGGGCCAAAACTTGACTGCTTCAGCATCTCCTTTTGCTTTCCAGATGTGCGCTCTCCAGATGCTGTTTCACCTAACTTTATTTTAAGCTGATACTCTTGGCCGCCCGCCACGTCTTACCTCAGTTTTAACAAGGCAGAGTGACCAGAGAGAGACAGGAAGACACATGCTGACAGGCTCACACCAGATGAACCCCGAGGTCCATCCAAGAATGTGTTTGACACTAAATACTATGTTTTGGGTCCAGCTCAGGAACTCACTTTGCAGCCTGGAAAGCGTTGCAGCACCAGCCAAGGAAAGTGATGTGTTTACTGGACAGTGTGTTATCTAAGAAATGAAAGAAGCCAAAACCCTCATAACACTTGATGAGATTATATTTCATGGTACAACATCGAACAAAGGCTGCAGACAAGGTGATGCAGACTAAGAGCAAACAGCAACAGGGTCAAAGAGGCTCAATGAAGCTGTTCATGTGGATGAAACGCTCAACATCTCTTTGCTTTAACAGCTGGTAAAAGACAATAATTGCTAATGCAATTTTAATAATGAGAAAAACCATACAAACAAAGAGTTTACGTCCAGTCAAGCAAAATGTGCCACATCCGTCACAATTATACACATAAATACAAAGTTAGACTGAACCCGAAAGGGAAGTGTGTCTTTGGGCTTAAAGAGGGCGTCGAGCCGGCTGAAGCCGCTTCGTCTTCATGGCAGAGAAAGACGAGGCGTCCGAAATGCTGCCAGATCCTGATCCATCAGCGCTCTCTGTGTGAGGCAATGCACGTTCATTTGTAGAGCACATTCAAAGTGCTTCACATGAAACCATTAAAAGCATTAAAAACATAAAGCAGAAAAAAACTGATTTTAAAAACAATTGAGAAAAACCAGTCAAAAAGCTAAAAATAGAATGAAAGTTGCAGTTTAAAGTTTAAGAAAGGAAATGCAGCAGTGAGGATGAGTGAGAAATAGAAAAAAAATCCTTGAAACTGGTTCAATTAAAGGCAACAGCAAGCAGACAGTTATTCAATCTGAACATAAAAGACCACAAATAACTGAGCAATGAAGGTTCTTCTTTAAACACGGCCTCAAAGGAAAAATCTGACATTTTGGGAAGTAGAATTATGTGTTTCCTGCAGGAGAGTTAGAGGAGGAGAGCAGTTTGTTAAATATGAAGCGACAGCCAGTAAACTGGACATAAGAGGAACCAGTGAGAAGTGTGAAAGCAACAACATCCTCCACCAGCAGCTCCGCATCTCTAACAACACGTCGCAGCTCTAAGCGTGCTCCATCAGAACAAAAGACTCAAAGTAAAAACAACATTTAACCCCAGAAAACGGCAGATTGACGTTCATACGTTAGTTTTTTCATACAGATTGAACAAACGATGCATCAGACCTTAATGGGTTGTGAGCTGTTTCTTTGTGCTAAGCTAAGCTAGCCCTAGCTGCTGGCTGTAGCCTTAAATCTAAAGATCTTCTGTCTCTCTGGCAGCAATTGAGTCACACAAGATGAGGCCTGGAAAAACGTTCTCCTGACATTTTCTTCTTCTGCTCACCGTGAACGCCGATCATGTGCTCCAGGATGAGCACCCGCTCGGCCAGGATCTTCAGGGCCTCCCTGAGCTGCTGCACCGCCTCGGCCTGGACAGCACCAACAGGTCAGACAGTTTGTCAAATGAACCCAGGAGCAAAAGATCACCATAACTCTTACCTCATTCAAGCTTTCTCCTGGCTCTCCTTTAGGCCCTGGCGCTCCCTGTGAGGACAGAGTCAACTCATCTGTGTGTAGACGTCTGTGTGGAAGTGTGTGTGGACGTGTGTGTAGAAGTGTGTGTGATGCAACAAGCGCATACTCACAGTGAGGCCCTGACTGCCGGCTACACCTGCAGCGCCCTGGTGGAGAGAGAAGACATGAGGACGCTGCTAATCTACCTCTTCTGCTAATCTACCTCTTCTGCTAATCTACCTCTTCTCCACATCTTAAATCTTAAATCATGCTGGGAGAGGAAGGGGATCGAGTTTAAAGACAGAGGCCCGCGAGAGCCGGATGAAAGAGAGGACCGACATGGCCGCCATGATTACACAGAGACAGAGAGAGAGAGAGAGAGAGACAGAGAGAGAGAGAGAGAGAGAGAGAGAGAGAGAGAGAGAGAGAGAGAGAGAGAGAGAGAGAGAGAGAGAGAGAGAGAGAGAATTAGTCACAGCTCGGAGTGAGTCTTTGAAGGAAAGAGCTCACCTTTCATGCATTACAGCTCAGACCGTTTACAAAACATAGAACAACTCTTGTGACGCTTCATCAGACTGAAACATGTTGATCTGATGACGAGCCTCACCCGTTCTCCTGGGTCTCCTTTAGGCCCGGGAACCCCCGGCATGCTGTGCATCCCCTCCTTGCCCTTATGGCGATAAAACAGAAGGGCATGTCATGTGATGCCGGTCATGGGTTCATCTTGTTTATTGATCAACAGACTCTCACATCTCGTCCGGGCAGCCCCGCCGCTCCTCTCGGTCCCGGAGGTCCTGCGTTCACACACGAGGGAGATGAACGTCAGGATGTTACGAAATACATTCAGTAAACTTAACGAAGCTTAATTTAAATCAATGACAAGAGAGATTTGTCAGGTTTGAATGAACATGTGATGCTCACTGAAACATTCCCACTGAATGAAATGTTTTCACACAACAACGCCGCATTACGTTTGTGTCTGCGTTGTTTATTGAATCAACACAAGGAAGACAACACATTGAAGTCAATTCAAACAATGACGTATTTGCTCCACATTAATATGAAAAAGCACATGGTTATCATCCTGCCTCGTGTTTCTTCTGCTGGATTCTCCTGTAAAGTAGCTCGACATATTTTAAAATAAAGTAGTGGAAGTTTGAACTGCGCTGCGTTCATGTGTACTGATGGACCAAGAGGGATAAACGACGCCGGCAGCAGCTCGTGTTCATACCTGAGGGACCAGGAGGCCCGACGACCACCTGATGAGCAGAGAGACGCTCCTCTGGGGAAAAGGTCACACAAAAGATAATAGTGACTGTAACAGCAGATTATAAAAGTAAAATGAATACCAACGTATAATCAGGGTCAAGAGGTCGTTCATAGCTTATCATTTAGTTTGAATGTGATGAATAGTCTTTTTACTGATGTCCATTAACCTTATTTAGGAAATCAAACTAATACTGGATTTTTGTGCTCCACAGACAAAAGTGATGGCATGAAGTAGATTTATTTAAACTAAGTATGTTTACTGGATCACTGTGAGAACAGAACAGATGGTCACATTTAACATTCTTCCTTCTATTGGTGATTACAAATCTTGTTCTAGTGAGATGCATATTGGGAGATTTCCTATGAGCAGCATCAAATACAGACGTCAATGCACCAAAAATAAAATACTCGACTACACGTGCATGTGTACGTGCACTCCTACTGCCTGGTCTGGAGCTCTGGTCCTTCAGACATGAAGGTCAGACCTCTGTGTCTCCAGGAGGAGTGACAGTGATGGACAGGACCAGCTGGCCGCTGTGAAGCAGCAGTCACCAGTCGGACATAATCTCAGAGGTGGAAGTCGTGCCTTGTTCTCAGCATGTAATGTATTTTAAAGCATGCTTCTCGGTATGCATTTTGTTTTCTCCACACATACTTCCTCTCCACTTTAACACATGCTCGGATTCTTCCCCGTGTGACATCATGGCCGCCGTCCACAGAAAGCATCGAGAGGGAGCACATTTCCCTCTGGAACTAATCTTCTAGTGTTACAGTTCTCCTCGAGCCTGGCTGCCTCCCCAAGAAACTCCACATGAGTGGCAGACGATCTCCTCCCTCCTTCGGAGCGAGCCCAGATTTTGGCTCTGGGCCGTGGCCCGTTCCCCCAAACGCAGACTGTTGTGCTGACAGCTAACAAATTAGGCCTGATTTACAGCCAGTTGGCCCCCCTCAGCTTACACGGTCCCACAGACCCAAATCTACATAGTTCCAGACCCGCAGACACAGTTCTGGGCTCGGAGAGGCAGACGGCCAAAAGCCTAATCAGAGCCAGAAGCCTGCATGAGGTAATGCTCACAGCGTGGACGCCTGCTGCCTCCCTGTGGCCAACACAGGCTTTAAACGCGAGAGATATAATATTAGCGCTGACATGATTCAAAGGATGTATAAAGTTAAAGTTTCAAATAATGAGAATTCCATTATTATCATGTTTAGCACTCTATGTATGTATTTTGAGGCGCAAAGCTTCATTAAAGTGGTCAACGTGAGTGAAAAATGCCCTAATATAATTTTCCAATTAATTCTGTCTATTAAAAAAAGCAAAGACCTGAGCTAATGTTGTACAAACAATTTAGCTAACATTTGGTATTTGGCCCCATTGTTGGTGTTGAATGAGATAAACAGCGGCTCAGAGGCAGCAACACACACGGAAACTATTAAACTAAATGTAAACCAGCCATTATCATTCCATTATGCTGGAAGCTAACAGCACACATTGCTTACTTGGTGAAAGCTACGCTACGCTCTGTGCTTCGACCTGGCCGTTAAAACCACTGTCCACACAGCGACCCGTCTGGTGTGTTCTGCCTGACGACCGGATGGACATCACGTACAAGAGTAATGCGTTTGGAAGCAGCAGATTCTTCACAATAGACCTGTGGCTTTGGTATCAACTCGGACAAAACCCAAAACATGAAAGCTCGAATGTTTTACAAATGTTTTTGTGTCAGAATTCATCCAAGAACGACTGTGATGGCGTTCCAACCTTGTGTGAAAGACTTCTATGTTCTGGGACAGTTCAGACTAAAGTGAACTCCTGGAGGTGGAGCGGTGGATCACCTGGATCGTCCACGTGGAAAACGTCACCGCGCTCCGCGGGGGAGGAGCTCGGCCCCGGAGGCCCGGGAGCCCCCGGAGGGCCGGGAGGCCCTAGGGGTCCGGTTCCTCCTGCTGGACCTGTAGCCCCCCTCGGTCCTGAGCACCGAGGACACACAAAACACAGCATCTTGTTACAAACGCTTTTTTCAAACTCTCTTTAAAAGGAGCAGATCAGACGGCGAGATGATATCTCACCGGTCGGTCCAGGGAGTCCGGCTCTTCCAGCCGGACCCGGAACTCCAGCAGAACCCGGAGGCCCGGCTGGTCCGATGGGCCCTGGAGACCAAACAAGAGACAAAAGAGTCAAGAGGACAGGTATAAAGGCAGACTTTAGGTGTGGAGTTTGATGTCTAAGACTCTGGACGTGCAGCGTCTGATCTGCACGTCTAACTGCTTAAACTTGACCTTTCTATTGTTGTTGTTTGAAATGTCTGACTAAAAAATCCCTTTACAGAAGTGTGATCCTAAAGTGAGGGACCGCTTTAACCTCCTAAACAACATCTCAGCACCGCACTAAAATATGAAAGTTACTCAAATAAATAAATAAAATGTCTATTCCATAAAACACTCACGGCACAACAACCGTCCTGTGTTACAGCAGCCGAAAAGAACAAAGTCTCATCATCGTTACATCTCAAACCTTTTGAGAAAGAGCACGATCAGCAGAATGAATCCATTTGAATCATTTAACATATTATTAAATTACCGTATGTACAGTGCGTTACTTCATCAGAGGCTTGACTTAAACAGCAGTGAACTATTCATTTAATTCTCTCTAAATATTGAAACTGCAATTACTGTTGAATCATAAATGCAGTACACTACATTAAGATGGATTTTTCCTCATCCCCACCACGTCGTTCACCTGGCGGCAGGTGTGCCGGCGGGCCGATGGGCGTCGGCTGAGGAGCGACCACCTCGTTGTCTGTCCGCAGGAACGAGCGTCGCTCTCCTAACAGCTGGATCTGGAACAACGGCGGGACGTTTCACTTCTGCACTCTGTGAGGAAAGTAACCTGAGTACAAATGTTTACAATCTCTTGGAATATCTGTGTGGTTACCTTTGACTCAATGGCGTCGATTCTGCTGCTCATGTCAGTGAAACTGGTGCAGTTCAAACACTCTGGGAGACAGAAACACAGGGAGGAGTGAGATGATTCCTCTCCTCCTCATCTCTTCCTCTCCTTCTTGCCTTGTCTCCTTCATCCCTGTTTCCTTTCTTCATTCATAGTCTCTTTCCGTCTCACACTGAGCAGCTCAAGAACAATCAAACACAAGAACCATCCGACCAGACGCAGGAATTCATGAGGCATTTATCCCTCGCTCTCACAAGGAATACGATCGGCCCTCACATGAAACATCTGTCTGTCGGAGCTTTCTGCTGCTGCAGCTCGTCTCCTGACTCAGCAAGTTTTCAACTGCCAACAAGCAGCGACGGCCTGTATGCACACACACACGGAAACACACACAACACACATGCACCCTCACATGGAAACACAAACAACACACTCACACTTTCCACTTGTCTTTGAGGTAAATTAGATTTGTAGACGTTTTCCTCACACAAAGTATTTTATGGATAATTCGCATAAAAGATGAATTGTTTTTAATGACTGCAGAAATATTCTTGTGTGTCTGTCCAGCTGATTAATGTGAGTCCATCGTTCATTCACTTTCATCTCTGGCCCCTCTCTCACTGGGCGAGAGACCTGGACCAGCAGCTGTGGCTGTAAACCATCGACATGCACAGCAGCCGGATGCCAACAACGTCATCAGACCGCACATCACATCAGTAAAGATCCCTTCAGATACCTGCAGCTGCAGGCTACTTCAGGTGTGTGTGTGTGTGTGTGTGTGTGTGTGTGTGTGTGTGTGACACCAAGAGGCAACTGCTCGTGCTGAACAACAACGATAAACCTCTGAGTTTACAACATCACTACGTCAGCGCTGGATAATATTTCTTCATTGGAAAAAGAACAGCAAACATCACTGGGGCCTTTTCTCGATGGAAAAGATGTTTTTGTTTAGTTCCTCCCTCACACACATGATTTAAACGGCCTTCCCTTCTCCAAACAGTTTCAAATGACGACTTCTGATCCTGTGTAAAGTCAGTGAAACCAAAACAATAAGCTGAAACTCTTTGTAGAGCTTAAAGGATGATTCTCTTTCACAGCGTTTCAGGAACTTTGTGCCTTATTTTCAGTTTTCTTGTATTGATTTGTGCGTCAGCCCTTATGTGTGTATTATGCATAGAAATCTTGGTTTGTGAAGTACTTTCTATGTCGTCTTGAGTCTGTTTTGAACACTTTGTCAAATTCCAGCATTCCAGCCACCACTAAACCATAAATACCTACACATTCCTCTCTTGGCCGCAGCGTAGCATCCTTTACTTGAGCTGTAAAAAATCTAAAACAAAGACACTTTTATAGAAAACCCCAGGATTCGGCCTAAATGTGAGCCTTCCTCTGGTTTACGGCTCATCTGAGATCAGGAATGTCAGCTGTCAGTCGGACACGCCCGCATCGTGCTCACAGCAGGAACCCAGAGGAACAACTGGAGCTCAGAAATAACAAAAAGGACCCAAACAGTCAAAGTAGGATCTTTGACTGCGGCGCACAGCGCGCTGATGGCAGCAGCTCAGGCTTCTGCTTCACTGAAGTAGGACATGTATAACCGTGTGTGTGTGTGTGTGTGTGTCTACCATGTGCATCCAGTCCAGTGGTGTATCAGTGTTCATGGGTGTGGTTTCTCTCATCGCCTGGTTTTAAACTACATCTTGAATCTTGCCCGGAAGCGCGGCCACGAGCGGAAAAAACGATCAACATCTTGACCCCAAAACACATTCCTGAGGATTCAGTAACCCAAACACAGAGAAGCTGCTGAGCTGCAGAGTGTCAACCGACCCCACGGGGTCTGTTGTGACTGTACTGAGGGTTCTTCAGCAACGACACAAAAGGACATCAGAGGTAGCACAACAGTGGGATTGTGGGTAATCTGGGCTCCACGATGTAAGAGGGCTGATAAGTTGATGTGCCTTCATCTCCTCCAGCTATCCATCATCAGCCCAGAGGAAGTCTCCCTGACGCAATCTGTGTCTGTTATGTACAGCGCATCAGTCTGTGAGGCGTCCAACGTCTGTTCAACGATGTGATTAGTCAAATATTCAGTGGATTGTGTACAGACGTCGTCATGACATGTGGAGCAGATATTTGTGGAGGATGAATCCTCCTGACGTCAGTGATTACTTTTCACAGCCGTGCGCTCGTCGTCTCGTTCTTTTATGCAACCTGTCAACCAAACGTATGTGGAGAGACTACTAATGAGCTAACTTCCTCCTCACCTGTTGTCCAACGAGAGCCAGAAATAAAAACACTTGAATTTTTATATATATATATATATATATATATATATATATATATATATATATATATATATATATATATATATATATATATATATGTGTATTATGTCATGAATACACGCCACAAGAAAACACCACAATTGAGTCAACCGACCAGAAATGTGAAGCAGAGCAAAACAAGCGTGTTTTGTTTTTAAGGTGGCGGTAGGATTCCTATGTATGCAGTGGGAATTTATTTATAGTAAAAACCAAACTTCCGCTGTGCTGGAGCTGATGTTTAGACGCGTTTAGAGCGATGCCGCAGCGATAGCGTCTATTTGGATCCATAATTACACCATGGCAACACGAGGCTGGGCTGTTTTTCTGGGATTGCTCTCAGCTTATGGGAAAGAGTCAGAATGCTGTTGTCTTTAGTGGAGCCAAAACAACAGAGAGAACTGGGAACTTTTTCAGCTCCAAAGTGATTTGAAGGAAGGATTTGTATGCAGATTTTCAACTATTCAGATGCTTCTTCTTGTCTGTGGCTATGATGCTAAAGAACATTCACTGAAAAGACTTGTTTCATTCACAGGAAAAACACAACAAATGCAAACTATATTAAAATGACCGCAGACCCCAAATCACAGAATGCGTTGAACAAAAGTATCTGATTTCTCAGTAAAGCATAGTGCAAAAGTATTAAATATCCAAAGAAAGCTGATGTAAGTCTTGTGAGCGAAGCTCAATTGTTAAGTCTGACGGTGACACGTAAAGCAAACCTCCAGGCAAAGAACAAGAGTGTGAACAAGATTAGAATCTCTTGGAAGACAGATCTTAATTCAAACATCAGAGGAACCGAAACAAAGAGCATATTTAATCCCTGCAAACATGCACTTGTTTGATGAGTCGTCCCTTCTTTCATTGTGTGATCTCCAGCACAAGATCACACAATGAGCAGCGGATCCTCTGGCAGCAGAGGGAGTCAGACGGCGGCATCGTCTGTTGAGACGTTTCCTACATTAGCCCTGGATATGGATCAGAGAAGAGCTCACAGCTTTTGTATGCACACACGCACACACACAAGCACACACACACACACAGACTCACAACCACAAAATAAACCATGACGCACACAGCTGTGGACGGTCATCTTCATGACCACTAAACACTCTGTCTGTATTAGTGACAGACGGAGGATGATGCATCGAAACATCCTGTGGGACGTCTTAAGAGTCGCTGTCACGTCCCCAAGATACACAGACCAGTGTTTGCCCAGTGTGTGTGTGTGTGTGTGTGTGTGTTCGTGTGTGTGGACCACAGTCAACCTCCAAGAACTGGCTGTGTCCTAGGAGCGCAAGTGGCATGAAGAACAACTTGCACAGAACACACACACACACACATACACACACACACACACACACACACACACACACACACACACACACACACACACACACACACACACACACACAGCTGAAGGATAGTAAACTTTAGGTTTAATTTATTTATTTTTTAACCAGGATGTTTCATCCACAGTGTTCAGCAGGATGCCAGCTGACAGGCCACACTGCATTTCTTTAAATTGAACTCTGACATGTTCAGAAAGTATAAGACGTACTTGGTGATTCATATAATTTCCCATTACATTTAATGCATGGAGACATGATATAATGCACAAGATACAGTCAATGACTAAATAATGGACTTCAGAAACACAATGAGGTGCCATCATTAGTCTCACATTCCTTCAGGCAAAATGCTGCTTGATAACAAGCGCGACCATGAAACAATGAGAAACTGAACCTCCTCCAGTCTGAGAACACACCTCCTCTCTCATCCTCATGCGAGGAGAAGCCTCCAACAGTCCACTACACATGGCGTCCATGCTGAAACACTGCTCCACATCAGTTAGAGATGCATGACCTGTGGCTGCACAGACGTACGGTCATCGTCATGCTATGAGAGGATGTTGTGTGAGACGGCAACTGGCTGAAATAAAAGTGTTCAGTGGTGTCCGGAGAAATGGAAAGAGACATCGAGAGGAATATCTAACTGTCGGATGGATGGTCGTGAAATGTGTTTGAACATATTTGATCCCCAGAAGATGGATCTCACTGACTCTGGTGACCCCCGGACTCTTCATATGGTCCCAATCACTATTGGATGGATTGCCATGAAATTGCACATTTCCTTCCAAAGCATTCATCAGGTCAAAACATGCCGTTTACTTTGTTGCGGCCGAATGTGAAGAACTGATGACATTCCCTGAAGACTCAGCTGCACTTTGTGTTTATAAAGAAACATTAACTTGGTTTGACATTTGGTTAAGTATCTGCATATCAACATAGTCATCAAGAGCAAGTCACACAGGCGTTAGCATGGCTGTTAGCATCAGGCATATCAGACCACCACCAGAAACAGAAGAGCTATCCTATAGAGCTAATATATATATATATATATATATATATATATATATATATATATATATATATATATATATATATATATATATATATATATATATATATATATATTTATATATAGAGAGAGAGAGAGAGAGAGAGAGAGAGAGAGAGAGAGAGATACAGATATATAGATATAGATTTATATCCTATAAAGCTATCCTATATAGCTATCCTTTAGCCCCCAGTGGGTCAAAGGTCAGCGCTTGACCTTTATCTGAGCTCAGCCAGGGATGTAGCAGAGACATCAGTCATCAAATGAGCAAAGAGGATCAGAGCAGGCGATGAAATGAAAAAATAAGAAATGGAAGAAATAAAAGGCTTCAAATAGCGAGTGTTTTTGTTAATCCCTCCAACGAGAGGGTTTAACTCCAGCTCCACCAGCTTCTTACCACACAGAGGAAGCAGAGACTCTAGCAACGGCATAGCTTTAACATTAACTAATTAGCCCAATTGACATCCTGTAGCCTTCAGCCATCTTTTCACTTCTTTCATTGTTAACTTTCCTAAATACAATCCTGTGCTGTCACACTCAGCATTAAACTTTGTTAAACCTCTCTTCCTGAGCTTTTCCATGAGATCAAAGCGGGGGTGGGGGAGGCATTGGGGGGAGGGATTGGGGAGTGAGGGGGGACGCTCCCTCACACACAGACATTACCCACCATCCCTTAACATGATCACATGTACAGATGTGTGCTGGGGGTGATGGCGCAGGGAGGAGGGCTGCAGGGGCCAACAGTAGGGAAATTAATAACACGTTTAGCTTAACGTGTTCCATGCCGTCATGTGTTAGCACAACACTGCTGGAAGCAGGACGTCAATCTTGAGATGCTCCGTGCACAGTCAGCACAAACCCAGCTGTCAAAAATATTGACGGGTCAGGGTGTCAAGGAAATGTATTCAGAAAACACTTTCCATTCGCAAACACAGAAACATTCAGGCTGCCAGCAGACCTTCGCAGTCCGACCACGACCTGCGTGATGTTCCAGAGCGCTTTGAGGCTGATGCAGGGAACGCTCTGAGGACGAGTGAAGGCCAAAAGCAACTGTTAAAACACTTTAATCTTAGGATTTTTAAGGACTGCGTTCTTATTGTAAGAATTAATTGCTCAGTTAAAAGGTGTAAAATTCATTTTGAGAATAGTGATGGATGTCCATTGTATTGACATGGTTGTCCATTTTCTCCAGCCAAAGACAACATTATTAAATTGCTTGTTTTTGTCAAATAGTCAAACGAAATCGTAGCCCAATTATTTCTCTGTTGATCAACTCAGTGATGTGTACAAGGTGACATTTTGCCACAGGATTTTTTTTACTGTAGAAAAGGTCAAAACAGCTTGAAAGACACTGGATCAACTGATCAATTAATCACATAATCATTTCAACTCTTAACATTGCTAAAACTGTAAAGCCTCGGTTTGGGGTTATTTTCAGGGACAAGAAAAGAAACTTGAATCCTAAAACCCAACATCCCATAATAATGTTTGCACTGCTACCAGCAGATTGGCCTTCACATTTGTCAAGACAAAGAAAGCACCTCACATCACCACAGACAAACAAATGGCCTCCTTCATGAACGGCTTTCTGAGGCTTTTCAAAAGAGTGAGACTGAGTTTTGAAACGAAACCAACAGTAGTGTGTGTGTGTGCAGTGTGTGTGCAGTGTGTGTGCAGTGTGTGTAGTGTGTGTGCAGAGGTGAGAGAAACAAGCATCTCCTCAGCTTCACTTTGCCTCCGGCCCTCTTTATGTGCCGTCTTTACTTCTCTGAAGTGGAGCCAGAAGTCCATCCCACTAAAGCCAGAGTTGATGTCATCCTCTCTCGCTCGGATAAGACAGCCGGCTCAAAGCATCGACGATGCTGAGTGACATGAAGGAAAAAGAGATGAATGGCACATTGTCTACATGAGTAACATGATAGGTCAACATTTTGGGAATTGCTTGTGTACTTTTCTTGCAGAGTTAGATGAGAAGAATGATATCACTTGTTTCTGTGCAGTAAATATGAATCAACAACCAAAAAGGGGAAAATTGCCAAGTTTGGGTTTTATGGGGAGTTACATTACTTGTTTCAGTGACTTCTGTCTCTGTGCTAAGCTAAGATAAGCTGCTGAATGTAGCTGCATATTTGGACATTAGAGTGGGATCATCTCATCTAACAATAAAGCAAATATAACATTTCATAAAAAATTACAAACTATTTAATTAAAGGTGAGAGAATTGTGTGTGTGTGTGTGTATATATATATATATATATATATATATATATATATATATATATATATATATATATATATATATATATATATTATTGTATTCATTGCTTCTTATGAATTGATTCATTACTTATCCAATAATAATAATGCATACACTATTCAACAGATACAACATCACAGCAATCCAGAAATCAAATGAAGGTAACGTAGTAAAAATGGCCGACGTAAATTCTTTGAACCATTTCATACAAAGCTGGGGCATAACTTCACAAGGTTCTTCTGTGGTAATATCAAACATTATTTCCATGATATTACAGATATCCATGAATAACGTTGTTGTTGTACGCAGGTTAATCTCCATGAGGAGAACCAGTCTCTCCTTCAGAGCTGTAATCTGATCCCAGCACACGTATGTTACAGAGAGCCGGAGCAGGACTGTCATGCTCATTAATCTCAGTGGTTCTTTCCCACAGAGCCGCTTTGCTGCCGTCTGGCTGCTCAAGCAGCTGGAAACATTTAACTTTCCTCTTCTCCTCTTCTCTTGCTGCACAGCTGTTTCTGTATAGCCACTTCTAGCACCTTGTTGTTTCTAATGCCCTGATCCTAACTTTCCTCTCGTTCACTCACTCGCCAGCTGCCAGCTCTCCTCCTCTCCCTCCTCTTCCTCCTCCTTCTCCTCTCTTTCTCCTCCTCTTCTGTTCCTCCTCTCCCTCCTCTCCCTCCTCTCGCCCTCTCCTCGGTGTGAAGCAGACTGTCGGTGACATCAGCCTCTGTCTTTCTCCTCACTGATTCAAACGTGGCCTTCTGTTCTGTCTCTCCATATGGAGGTAATTTCCTCCTGCACTATAACCATTAGAACGTGCGAATACATTTCAGCTGACATTAAATAAACAGCCAGATTACTTCTTCACACTCCTGCAACCACTTTGGGCTCAAGTGAAGCATAATCTCTGGCAGTGCAAACTGTAGGTATGTGTTAATCTGTGTGTGGAATAATATCCACGGCCAGGCAAATAATGGTTTCCAAAGGCTTTGTCTGTGTTTATTCATTTAGTATCAATGTGTGTATTCTTAACTTGAGATTAATCTTGGCCCTCCAAGAGCAACAACAAATACTGTTAGCTAAAATGGAACCAGGTGTGGTAATTATGAACAATAAGCTAAACTTGCTCATTGAGGTAACTGTTAATCTTGGACAAATGTGAACCGACCAGGCCGGTGCTTTTCAATGAGACAGACTTTGCTGCATTGCCCAACTCTAGGAAATCTAAAAGTTGATGGAAAACCGTAAAATGTCTCATCAGCATTTTTTCATAACTCTAACGAAGCATCACGTTACAAGCATTTGCAATGTTTAAAATACAATATGTGAAAACATGTTTGTCAGTGTGGTAGCACAGTTGAGACTATTGAGACAACATGAGACCTTCATCCTCCCTTGTGGCTGGTTCTGGTGTCTCGCCGCTGGGTGAACATTTTGGTCTTTACTGGTTGAGAGTCTGCGGTCTGTGGGATAAAGGAGCAGCGCTGCCCATCATGAGGCCGAGACTACACCTCCCTCTTTACAAGCTGCTCTGCTGGACCTCTCTCTGAGCTTTTGACAGAATAGCTATGATAATATTCTGCCGTTGTGCTGTCTACAGTTAACAGCGTGTGTACACACACACACATGTACAAAGAAAGAAAAGATGCAGAAGGAGACAGTCGGTGTTTCTGAATCTCCTTCCAGACACTGAGGTGTCGAGCTGCACGGCCGTAAAATAAAAGGTACCAAACCGCACAGGATGCCTTTCAGCTGGTGCTTTACTGCAGTCTGTGCGCCCAAAAGTAATCCAAAACAGTTATTCAATCTTAATTCAAAACAACTTTACAATCATATCAAAAGCCCAAACCGCTGCACAGAGGCACGATTAGTAAGCAACCCGACGACACACCACCAAACATAAAACAAGGCTGAATTTGGTAAAGATCTAAAAAGACGCAGATGGGTACGGACAAAACATATGGCTTTCATTCCACTCCTTGAGAGACTTCGCCTTCGACCACGTTCGCCCTTACTTCATGAAAAAGAGGAAGACAGAAGGCACGCGTTAGAAACTCACCT
Organism: Clinocottus analis; assembly: GCF_023055335.1. NCBI lineage: Eukaryota > Metazoa > Chordata > Actinopteri > Perciformes > Cottidae > Clinocottus > Clinocottus analis. The sequence continues at coordinate 16,928,743 of NW_027175931.1, read as the reverse complement.
TCTCGACACTCTTCTCCCACAAACCCTGGGCAGCATCTCCACTCCAGAGCAGTCACTTGCTTGTAGGTAACCTTGAAGGACGGCCTGATCACGGTCCTGTAGCTGCAGGACAGCACGGGGCGTGTATTGAAGCAACATGCAGAAACACACATGCAGATGATCAAACCGCCAAATATCAATATCTGATTATTTTTCTAGTTTTACTTTTGTAAAAGACCTTTTAACATTTTTAATCCGAGAAATATATCAAATATAGCATCACAGGAGTCCCATAGAGCCTCCAAATCACAAAACCCATCATGCAGGATGCCCCACGTTCAGGACAAGAACAGTAACAGCACCACTTAAAGCTGACAGGAGAAGAGTGTGACTGTGAGGTACCTGATGACTTTGGTGCAAGGTCCGGGCCACCGGCAGCCCTGCACCACTCTCTGCACGCTGGACTCTGTCCCGTTGAGCACCTGACAGGACACGGTTCTGGAAACAGTGTACTGACACCAGTTCCTATGATACAAAGAGGTTCCACACCATATAATAATAATAATAATAATAATAATAATAATAATAATAATAATAATAATAGTACAATGAGAGAAATAACAAGTGCTGCAGCACATTTGTTTCTGTTGAAGAGAATCAGGATTGTATTTTATGAAATATGCTGTGAAAAAAATGTCCAGAGTAAACGTGCTCACCTGAGTTGGGGACGGGACCTGGCACCTGGCGGTCCAGTGCTGCTGCTCTGTTCCGACTTGATGCGCTGTCTCTGCAGAGTGATGCGTGGGAAGTGATAAACAAACCCTGTTCCCAGCGAAGGACAGACGAAACTTATCCACATGCACAGCACGCAGAGAAACGATACAGCCATCATCTCCTCTGGAGTTATGCCTGACGGAGATGTCCGCAGAAAACGAGAATTCTCAACTAAATCCTGAAGTTATTAATCCCTCTTTGACAGATCTTCAGAATTGGAAGGGTGAAAGAAAGCCTACGAAAACCTCGCTGAAACCAATAACAAGCTGGTCATTTCGTCTGCACGAGGAGAAACAAACTGCCCCCACCAAGAGCCCAAAATGAATGACACCCAGCCTCTTACTATAGAATAATGCGGGTTTCTGACGTTTGACATCGTGCCGAGGACGAAGGAGTCAAATATCCAGTGTGCGTAAAAAGCGCGCAATGTTGAGGCTGGAGACGGAGTGCGGAAAAGCGCATATGTCTGGGCGCAAAACACCCCTATTTCTAAATGTATGTCTCGAGATATGACTGTTGTGGTCAAACGTGAAATCATGGTCACTGAACTCTGCCGGCACTGTGTCTCACTCTGAGGAATATTGTCTATATAACGTCCTGATGACGAATGAACAATAACATCATATTTTGTTCAATATCACATTGGAATACTAGTCCCGGTATTTTAATGTGATAACCGGTTGGGGTGGAGCATATTTGAGCTCCTTTATATACAGTTTATATGTAATATAATATAATAACTGTATTATATTTTATAAACTGTTCATACAGTGTGCTTTGTTTGTAAAAACGTAACTAGTAGTAACTCAAGCTGTTGGATAAATGTAACAATGAGGGAGGATAAAATAAATAAATAATAGGATAAAATAATTCAAAATGTAGTGACGTAAAATATTCAAGGGAAGTAATGGTAGGCTATCTCTTGTACTTGTTCTTGTACTTGTACTTGTACAGCAGTTGAGTGAATGTACTTTTCTTATTTGACTTCAGTATTTAAATTGTTCTAACTGTTGACATTTGTCTTGAAGAGCATTGCCTTCCACATTTAAAAGTGAAATCAAACTTATTCTATGGTTTCGTTGGGGACTGACTGGTCCCAGTACTCCACCAGTTTCCAGACTACTGTGGGAATAAAGATAACTTCCGCGGATGGTTTGCAGCGCCCCCTGCCGACGCTCCAGCCCCGGTACAGGCTGCAGAGGAAGGAGACGTGTCCCACTTTCAGATCAGCTAGAGCAGATAGATGGAGACAGGCAACATCGGTGGCAACATGGGGGGGAAGGCAGACGTGGAAATGCCAGAAAACCCACTCGAACCGTACATTGAATCTCTGCGACAGCAGCTGGAGGACCAGGACCCCGTGTTTCTGATCGCAGTCATCGTGGCGTTGGCCGTCGTTGTCATCACCTGTGGTGAGAAGCTACCTTTGACATGCTAACAGAAGCTTAGGTACACAGGCCCAGTGTCTAGCTTAGTTAGCTAGAAAGTGTCGGCTTGCTGGAAAGGTTTTGTCTGCGGGACATTCTTAAGTTAAACTTGTTTCTCTAATTATCATTTAATTAGTGCCTCTAAAGTCCAGACTCCGAACTAGCAAGCTAGGAAGCTAGGAAGCTAACAGCAAAGCTAAAGCGAACGTCAGTTGCGCATCTTCGCAGCGTTTCCCACGGAAGTTATTCAATTTAACTCGTTGATTTGACAACAGGGCGGTTAATCGTGAGAATGAGTCTTTCTGTTTTGTCTTTGCAGTGTTTCTGAAGTACTTTCTCACCAGTAAATCTGTCCGAAATGCTGTGCTGCTGGTCGGGCTGTGTGACGCCGGTAAAACCCTCCTGTTCAGCCGGGTGGGTGGATGCCGCTGCAGCGCGGCGACCGTCGCCACGTTGCCCGCCACGGGATGTGCAGCATGACTGATACGTGGTTAATCTGCTTCGTAAAAATGATTGTGCATTTCATGTTTTTGGCAGCTTTTGTCGGGAACGTTCAAGCGGACACAGACCTCCATCACTGACAGCAGTGCTCCATACAAAGCGAAGAACGAAAGGGTAAGTTAAAAACAACTTATCAGGCATCATACGTTCATGATGAGCATGCTTTACAGGTGTCCCTCCTGTATTTAGGGAAGCACCTGGACTCTGATTGACCTGCCTGGACATGACAGTCTTCGCTCTCAGTACCTGGAGAAGTTCAAATCTTCAGCCAGGTGAGAACAAAACATCCTGTCTCAGTAACGTTGCAGCCTGTCTATTGGCGAGCTCAATGTACAGTTTACTTCCTGATCACGTCATTGTCATCATTCCTCTCATCTTTATCTTTAGAGCGATTGTGTTCGTAGTGGACAGCGCTATTTTCCAGAAGGAGGTGAGGGACGTGGCTGAGTTCCTGTACCTCTTACTGACGGACTCTGTGGTCTCCAGGAATGCCCCGACGCTCCTGGTAGCATGCAACAAGCAAGGTTCAACCATCCTTTTGCCCATCAACAGCTCATCTCTTGTATTTCATGTTCAGCCGGCACCAGAATGTTGATTGTTTGTTACATGGCAGCCTCCTTTACTCGTCTCTTTATTGCAGATATCACCATGGCAAAATCAGCTAAACTGATACAACAGCAGCTGGAAAAGGAATTGTAAGTACACCAACTGGAATATTTGCTGTATTTTGGGGCGTCTTATTCCCATTACATATTTATTTTTTGTAAATTTCCTCAAGTCACCATTTATAATAATTTCCTTGTTTAATTGTCGATGTATATTAATTTGTTCAGTGCGTTAGTAGATCATATTCAACCCGTCCTGGGCCTTCGGGTTGATGAATAACCTTCACCCCTCTTATTGCTCATAGGAACACCTTGCGAGTGACGCACTCTGCAGCCCTGAGCGCTCAGGACGGCTCCGTAGGCGGCAGTGTGCACCTGGGGAAGAAAGGCAAAGACTTTGAGTTCAGCCAGCTGCCCCTAAAGGTGGAGTTCCTAGAGTGCAGCGCCCGCGGCAGCAAAGGTGAAGAGGGGGCTGCAGACATCGAGAGCCTGGAGAAGAGTCTGGCTAAACTGTAAAGTCAGCCACTCAACATCCTCAGTGCAGAACTCTGTAATCACAGGTGGGATGACATCTCAGTGGAGGATTTATTTGGCCGGATTTACCGGTCAGACATTGTCCTTTGTGCTGGCTGGCAATGTAAAACGTAATTACATTAAAAGGGGTAAGAACTTTGAGACCGATTCAATTTAAAGACTGAAAGTAATGCTGTAGAAAAGGATGTAGCAGTTCATCAGGTCGCTCTGCAGTGCTGAGAAATGATCATGTGCTTATTCAGTGCAAATGTTACTCTGAGCATCCACTTTAAAGCGCATCATTTGGCTTGTTTGTGAAAAAAATCTGGTTTAAAGAATTTCTATAGAGTATAATATTTGCTGTGATTTAAAGAAAATGGATATAAGCTGTCAAAGAGTTTCACCATTTGTTGTAAACTTCAGTGAGCCTTGAGGAAACAGATGGGTGTGAATTGGATTCATTAATTTACTTGGACAGTAAGATATGTGCCTTTATTTCTAGTATTCTTATAGAAGTGTTTTGCTGGTTTGCAATAGAATGAAGCTTCACTCGTTTGAAAGTGTTGTGTGAAAACAGAATGTATGAATTTATTGAGATTGTGTTGTGTAAAAAATATATAAAGTTTTTGCTGTTTGATTGTGATGCAAATGAGTCCACACAGCACATGTTCTTAAATGCTAGCAAAAAATCCTGTCAGGACTAATAAGCAGCAAATGTGATTTAATCAACACAAAAAGACAATCTTACTTGCACATTACATCATCACATGGCTGTTTTCATTTTAATTCTCTTGAAGTTTCTTTCGTCCGTGATTGAAATGTCACATTCTGGAAACACCTTACACTTAAGTCTCTGCTCCGTCTTTCTATTCCGGCGCCTGGTTTGGATTGAGATGTTTTTACGCTACAAAAGTACCGCAGACTCAGTTAAACATACAGATTTCATTTTTCAAGAATGTGGTAGTTTTACAGTCCGCATATATTGTAAAGTATCTTTCAAAGGATAACTTTTTTTATAGGACCACACAAAACAACTTGTAAAATCAGTAAATCTTTCATTAAACTAGACCTGAAACGCAATTACATGTTTGATTGAATATGTTGTAAAAACTCAAAACAGATGTTTGTCTGCTTCTGTAAATCTCTTCCTAACCGTGCAGTGCTTTCTGGAACAGGTACGTTTGGTTTCCGCCCTTTAGGCTTTATTAAAAGGAGAACAAGACCCTATCGTCACAATGTACCATGTAGATTAGAAGAAATAAAGATGCTGCGCCTTCTAACAGTATCAACCACAGGAGCGTATACTCCAAACCAGTCAACACATTGTACTGCAACCGTAAGAGCAAAAGATGAAAAACCATCAAACTATAGTTGAGCCAGAGAGTAAACTGTCAGACAGGAGCTCTGATCGGCAACCAGCACGCTGGGTTCCCCCTTCAACACCGCAGGGCACAGCCAGTTCACCTTGTCTCCATGACTGATGCTCAGTTTGGGCCCAGACTTCTCCTCCAGAACATTCTCTGCACTTGCTGCCACTTCCTCCTCCACTTCCTCTTTCTCTGTTTCAACCTTTGTTGCTTTATCCTGGCATTGCTCCTTCCTCTTTGTCTTGCTCTTACACTTCCTGCGTGAGGCTGCTGTCACTTTAGTTTGGACCTTTGCCTCCGGAGCCACTACAGGGTGCTTACTGAGGTCCCACAGGGCGACCCGACCGTCATTCCCACCGGTGATGAGCCAGTGAGGGTGGGAAAAGAAACTAAGAAAGTGGGCTTGTGAGGCCCCCTGACTGTGGGCTTTGACGGCTCCCTGCCGTTCCAGTTTAGAGCCGCTGCCGATGCGCATCAGATGCACCCGCCCGTCCTCTGCTGCACAACCCAAAATGTTCCCACAACTCGCCACAGACACACAGTGGGCCAGAGGCGGGTTGAAGAGCTGACCAGGTCGCTGCTGATGATCGTCTTCTTCCTCTGCCCCATCCTGGAGGTTGAGGGTCCAAAGAGGCCGTGTCTTCTGCAGACCCCACAGCATCACCTGAAGTGATGGAACAAAATGCACCAGGAAGGAAATGACAGACGATGATGATGATGGTACGTGATGCAAGCACAAATGGTCCTCGCACTTACCTGCATGTCTAGTCCAGCAGACACCAGGTTATTCGGTCTGTGAGGTCGAAAAGCCACAGAGGAGCAGATGTTTGTGTGTCTACGAAGAGTCCTGCATACTTTCCCCCCAGGGAGCTCCAGGACCCGGACCGCTCCAGAGTCATCGGCCACTGCCAGGGCTGAACCTGTGTCGTTCAGCGCCAACGCGTTGATCTCCTCCTCCCCTGCACCCTGAAACAACTCCACCGGGCCCTTCAGGTTCCGGGGGTCGAGCACGCTCACCCCGTCTCCATGTGACACAAACAGCTGGACCGCAGCTGCTGGTGAGAACACAACACTAGTGCAGTCCTCTTCACCAGCGAGTGTGAGGCGGCCTATGACGGCTCCCTCTTGGCTCCACACCGTGACCTCTCCGCCCTCAGACCCGGAAGCGAGGAGCCCCTCAGGGCCCGGAGACGCCCCGGCGCACAGGATGGAGGTGGAGTGTCCTCCGGACCAGCGCCTGGCCATGCTGACCCCGACTACGTGACCCAGGAGGAGAGACACGACATGAGTGTGAACTGCTGCTCTGACACCGCGAGGCCAAACCCTTCAAAACGGCAGTAGTGAACGATCTCTGAAATACATTCAACAAGAACGGATCCTAAACCGAGATTATTACTTAATTAATCAATAAGTAAATCGACAGAAAATCGCTTTATTTGTCTGGCAATCGTTATTATTCACTGATCATAGCTCCTTGAACAGTTTGTTGTTAAATGTCCACACTAACTGTGCACTAGCCTGTTAGCATTACAGCTAACGTGTAACGCTGTCCAGCTGCGATATTAAACACGTGACGCCGTTAATCCTCTAACGGTAACTCATCTATAATAGTGTCTTTGTTTATAACGATGAGCCCGTTACGTTACCTTTAGAAGAGCCGTCCAAACTTCAGCTGTTTGCCATGTGGGGTCGGGTCGCTCACTGATGACGTCATCTATGACCGCGCGGGTATTGTGTGCCCTGCATTCAGCTTGCCAGGACATTGGTCCTTTTTTGACCAATGTCAGGCCTAATCTACTTCTCTTTAGCTCTCATTTAAAACATGTAATGGTGGGGATTGTGCAGGTGGCAGGGAAATACTGCCTGGAAGCGCATCCAGGGCAAATCATCCCCTTTCCACAGGCACACAGATGTTCAAGCTGCATGTCTGTCGAGTATGAACTGAGCCCCAGAGAAGCTATATCACAGAAGGAGAATAAACACATGTGAAATACATGATATACATAATTTTACAGAAAATGAGGAGCACTCAGGACACATACGGGGTTGAGAGATCAACAAATCATTGTTCATTTCCACAATGGCTGCTCTCGCTGATTCATCCAAAGCTGCATGTAGATCTGATGAGTGTGGTCCATTTCTGGGTCAGTGAACAGCCGGCCGCTGTGAATGGGAACAGAGAGAAGAGGCCATGGCTTTCAAACCCCCGCAAACTAACACACAGCCAACACTCAAACGCTGACGCATTCTGCATTATCCTTACAGAGAGGCAGCCGCTCTCCCAGTGAACTTTGATTGTAAGTACTCTGTAGTTATTTACCCGTGCATTAGATGCTACTTCCTCTTTCTGTGTGTATAATGCAGTGACACAGGAAGGTATCACTAAGAGTTTGTCAGAAGGTTTAGTTGTAAATCCTTGATCTCAGTGAGTGGACGCCTTTTCTTTGTCTGTTTCCCTTCAGTTATATAGACTGATGTCAGGTAAGCGCCCTATTTTTGAGTTGGATTCATGTGTAAGACATTGTGCTTTTATTCAAATGTATTAAATAGTCTTAAGCAGCACTGAGAAGGAAATCATACTGAATAGGAAGGTTAACACCTTGAACAGGGGCAGAAGAAAGTGTATAACACTGAAACACGGAAGAGAATTTACTCAGAAAACAACGAGCAAAGCCTCAAATGGCTTCCTAGTAGTTGAATATAGACTCCTATACATCTATAGGACATAATAACATAATAATTACATATGGTTGTGTTTGTTTATCTTTTGTTCAGCTCTTCCTCGGAAGATTTGGAGTTACCTTGAAATACAAACACACTGGAGAGTATGAGGTCGCCCTATTTCCCAGCGAGGTCGGTGCTTTTTCACAAGGAGCCCAACGGAGTGACGTACAGAGTCCCAGCGCTGCTGTTCCTGTCCCGCTCCAGGTCCTTCCTGGCCTTCTGCGAGGAGAGACTTAGCCCTTCGGACTCCCAGGCTCACCTGCTGGTTATGAGGAGAGGAACTTTCTACAGGAACTATGTGGAGGTCAGTGTGTGGAGTCACTGGGTCTGGACTGCAGATTTACATTACGTAAAAGAAAAAGCAGTTATTTCAAAAATCTGCTGGATAAAAAGTAGTTCCTTCAAAATGCACAGCTCCAAATTCAAGTTACTGATTTGAAAGCAGGAAGAAAGGGTAACTACAGTTTTTTATGGTTTGTAATGGAACAAATTTGGCACAATCAGGTTGGAAAAGTTGCATACTGACAATACAATAAACAATAAAGTTACTCCTTGGTGCTTGAAATTGATCAAATAAAGAAACATTAAATAAAAACCATGATAGTAGTAAAATAAGATTTGTATGTAAGATTTTAAATGAGATTGGTGAGAAAATATGTGAAACTTTCACTTGAATGCTAGCTTTCCTATTGTGTTTGTCTGTAGCATTCTGCTACATCTGTTTAGATATGATGTTGTGTGAAGATACCTTTTCGCCTTTCCTCATCTCCTTTCCTCCCCTTGCTGCAGTGGGAGGACATGCGTGTCCTGGGTGCTGCCTTCCTGCCGGGCCACCGCTCCATGAACCCCTGCCCGGTGTACGACGAGTTCACAGACACGCTCTTCTTGTTCTTCATCGCGGTCTTCGGCCACACCTCAGAGTCCTACCAGCTGGCGACTGGGAAGAACCTGACCCGCCTCTGCTACATCTGCAGCACCGATGACGGAGACACCTGGACTCCTGCTACCGACCTCACCATGAGGGTCATAGGAGACACGATCAAAGGTCAGGCATACACATCCACCCTGAAACAGGCCTCCATATTGATATTGTGATTATTAATCATGTAGAAAGCTTTCTTTTTTATAAGGGAACTTCATTGATTTGACAGGTTTCGCAGAGTCGGCATCTGAGTTGGAAAGAAGTGGGCTTAGCAGATCTCTGTTGCCTGCTGGTCTTTTCTGCTTGAGGCTAGCAGCAAGAGGCTACATTTGCTGCAGTTGTAACACAAAGCGGACATGTTGCATTGTGGGGGAAGTGGCACCAGACTTTAGCAATGAAGAAGCATGCATGCAATTTAAAAAAAGAGCACAGCTCTGATTCTGCTGCATTGATTATTATTCTTATTTCCTGATTATTGTCAGTGAATACTTTACATTTGTCCCCTTATTTTCATGAACTGTCAGATGTTCAACAGGTCAGAAAACAAAGAACAAAATGATGCTGTACAAAATAAGGATTTCATTTGTGGATTTATATTTTGGACTTTTCTCAAATCTTTGCTTCTCACTTATGGAATACGTCTAAAAATATTTCAATTAGATAATGTGAACAATAAAGTCCTCGACAGTTAACCTGAGATGAGAAGAGGTACGGGTCACACATCATCCTATGGTTCTGTCTCGCTGCTGTTGGCTCAGAAATTAAAGAAACTCTCTATTAAATATATATAACATCTATTATAAGAATTGCATTACACATATGTGATTGTACTTTAGGATACCGTTTCCCTTTAATACAGTATAACTAAACCTGTTAAAGTCTCTCAGAAGACAACACTCACATCCTCATAACTTACACAGAAACTGTTTTAGGACGCTTTCTCGTCCTAACTCTGCATCCTGACACCTCAAGAGATAACTACAGCGGTCAGAAACAGTTTCAATGAACATAATAAGGTCATACAAGTTTTGTTTAAAGCATATCCTTCTCGTATACGTCGCTTCCTCCTCTGTCCCTGCAGAGTGGGCCACCTTTGCTCTGGGCCCGGGTCACGGCACCCAGCTGAAGTCGGGCCGCCTGCTGGTTCCTGCCTACGCGTACCACATCGAGTGCAGAGAGTGCTTCGGACAGCTCTGCCAGACCTCTCCGCACGCCTTCTGCTTCTACAGTGACACCCACGGGCGAACCTGGCATTTCGGGGAGGCCGTGCCCGTGCCGGAGAGCGTGGAGTGTCAGATGGTGTCCGTGGATGAAGAGGATGGGTCCAACGTGCTCTACTGCAACGCCCGCAGCCCTCTGGGCTACCGGGTGCAGGCCCTCAGTCTGGACAACGGAGCGGCGTTTCAGGAGGGGCAGCTGGTGCAGCGGCTGGTGGAGCCGGGCAACGGCTGTCACGGGAGCATTGTGGGATTTCCTGCCCCGTTACATTTATGTCATTCTCTGGACGATCACTTAAACAGACCTGTCCGTCACTCCAGGCACTGGACGTCCTGCACGGCTGACTTAGATCCCACCGGCTCCTTGACCCCCACTCATCCGTACTTCCTCACGCCCACATGGGTCGTATACTCGCACCCAACATGGACCACTGGACGCAGGGATCTGGGCGTGTTCCTCAGCCTGTTTCCCCGTGATCCAGACAGTTGGCGTGGACCCTGGGTGATCTACGAGGGCCCCAGCGCCTACTCCGACCTCGCCTACGTGGAGCTGCCCCCCTCCCCCGGGGCGCCGCCCGCCGTGGCCTTCGCCTGCCTGTTTGAGTGCGGCACCAAAACGGCCTACGACGAGATATGCTTCAGCATGTTCACCCTCTACGAGCTCATCGACAATCTGCCCCGGGACGCACAGCCGGGACGGAACGATCCTGATTGTGAAAGAGAGCAGAGTGAAGCCTCGGAGACAGATTGTTCCAGTGGACATGACGGTCACAGCTCAGCGGCGTCCCGTCCGGGGACTCGTGGGAAAAAGAGGGGGAAGAAGAAGTTGACTGAGATTTGCTCCGTGTCTTAAACTTAGTTTTTCTCCTTTTACTGGACTTTAACATTGTTAAAGTCCAGTAACTATTTTCTTCTCACACTCAGTGGACACTTTATTATTTGCTACTTTACAATCCAATAGAACTGATCTGCCATAAAGATGTCGAATTTATTATGAGCAGTTTTATTTAACTGCAATGGATTGTACAGGTTTATCTAGTAAAGTTCGACCGTCAATTTTTCACTGCAGAATATTGTACATACTATTATTATTATTATTATTATAGTAATGTAGGTTTTGTGGTGTTATATAGGTGATTTCAGTTACATTAACTGCAACATAGTAATCCGTTCTGTTCAGTTTGTTTGGATCATTTGTCAAGTTACATTTTGTAGAACATCAAGTGTCATTAAAATGTTCCTGGTTGACTTTGTCCCTGTCTACAGTAATGGAATGGAAAAGCAAGAATCTATAGTATATAGAGTATAGTATCAGATTCATAAATATGACTGAGATTAAGGTTCATGTTCCATGATCAGCTTCTGATACCGGTTTACATAACATGAAGGCGTCTGAAGGGGAACGTCGCTCCTCTGCTTACAAACAAATCCATCAGAAAATGTCATTCAAGCTTTTCAACCAGAACTCAAAACCTAAAGTAGAGATGCAGCAGACGGAGTAAACCTGTGGTCCATGCTCTCTGAACAATGTAATCCATTACTAAATGACTGAGAAAGTGCTAAAGGGAGTTCTCGATGTCTCTCCTTCATCATCTGGAATCTTAAACGGTGTAAACTGTCTTAACGGCCTCCACATGTTGCATCTGGCCCAGCGAGCGTCCGGCTATGTTTCCTTTGGCTCGCTGCGAGCCCGACGAGGCTGCAACCCGTGAGGCTCACGCAGCGATCACAGCTACTCTAATTGGATAACAGTTCCTAAACTAATCAGGTCTTCGCAGTAGGACGGTGAAACATTTAAGAGGTGACAGCTTAAGTGAGTTGCATGAGAGCCAACGAAAAACAGAACCAGATGAAGTGGAGCAGTTTGTTTAGATAGGAGGGGAAACTCAATAAACAGTTTGTACCAGGAAGACAGGACAATCTGGACAGTCTCTGGTTCTGCTCCCACCTCCTCCGTTACATAACTCCTCCCTGACAGGAGGCTCATTCCCTTCCTGCGCTTCTTCACAGACGTGGTTTTCCCCTTTCCTCTCGCATCTGTGTTTTACATCCTGCTGTAATGAGGCTGGGGCTCATGGTTGTTCTGGCGGTGCTAACTGGGGCGACTGGGAGCCCCAGTGTGAAGATCAGGCCTGAAGCTGACGCCGTGGACACGACGGCCCATCCCAACAGCGTACCAGACACCGGGGAGGAAGCCGAGCTCGACGGACAGGTGAGAAGCGCCAATGTCTTTGTGATCGGCCTTTCTCTGGTGTTTTGTAGCCAATGTCCATAAATTACCTCTCAGAATACTGCTAAACAAGAAGGATCAGGTGTTGCTGAGATAAATACGCAGAATACACTTTAAAAGAAGGGTAAATATCTTTGTTGCAGTCATTATTGCATCATGACCATTCTGTACATAGTACAAAAGCCATCATTAGCTCAAGTCAGAACACTTCTCTTTCCTCAACAAGACCAAACAGTGCTAAAAATTAAAGTAATAAATATGTTTTTCACAGGGATCAGACATAAGGGAGAACAACTGCTCAAACTAAAAAACTAGTTTTTCAGGGCTCCACAAATTAAAGCCTCGTTGTCGCATCACGCATGATGACGACGGGCAGCAATGTGGGAGACGATGGACGGTGGTCAGAGTCCAGGAGCAAACGTCTGCATGGATGCGTTCAGCTCTTCCACTGTTTCTTCTTGGCGGGCAGCTGTCCTGTTGCCTCCAGGTGTTTGTTGATGAGCTCCTCCTGTGAGGCGGGCAGGCAGGGCTGGTATCGGCTGTACTCCATGGTGTACTCCCCCTTTCCCTGAATAAACACCAGATGAAGGATGTGAGGGTTAAAGACATCGTGCAACAACAATTAGAGAAGACTGCAGATTCCTGGACTTTTATTACTTTGATTTACATTCAATATCCCGTTCAACAGATAAATAATCACCACGGTAGACATTCAAATACAATATTTATCTATTAATGAAACTACATGTGCTTGTAATTTATAACATAAAAAAATAAAAACAAGCATTAGACCACCTGATCTGGACCAATAGACGAAACATATGCAGGTTTGACTTACTTCAGTACTGGAGCGTAGTTCTGAGGCGTAACCAAACATGTCGTTGAGTGGAATCTGTAGGCAGAAACCGGCTGGAGTTAGTCGAGTCCAAAAGAGGTAAAGGATGCCGGCACTGATGCTGCAAGACTGCAGATGATTAATAATCTACACGCTGGACTCACATGAGCGTACACAGTGAAGTATCCCTCGCTGCCGTCCTGTCCTGAGATGACGCCGTGCCGCCGGTTCACACCTGCAATGATCGTCCCCTGGAACTCCTGCGGCGCGACGATCTCCACAGACATGATTGGCTCCAGGATGACCGTGTCGGCTTTCTCCATGGCTAAGGAGAGCGCACGAAAAGCCGTGTTAGCGTATGCTGACAACAACAGATGGGAATGAAAGCGGAGGTCAGGTCCAACGCGACCCTCACCTTGCTTTAGAGCGCCCTCTCCTGCTCGGATGAAGGAGATCTCGTTGGAGTCCACCATGTGATTGGCTCCATCTTCCAGAATGAAGCGGACTCCTGAGATCTTGTGCCCGCTCAGCGGTCCCTTCTCACTGGCCTCCCTGAAGCCCTGTGGCATGATGGGAATAAACGAGCATTGACAGACACGTTGAGTGTATGGCCTCCACTTAGTGTTGAAGCAAATCCTATTACTTCTAAGCTATTTCACATCAATAAAACTGTGCTTTCCCTGTGACACATTGAAGTCAGGAACCTTTTCAACAGCCGGTACAAACTGCTTCGGGACGTTGGTTCCGACAGTCTGGTCTTCAAACTCCAGCTTGGTTTGATGCTCTGCCTCCAGAGGCTCCAGGACGCCTATCACTTTCCCGTACTGCCCCGAGCCGCCGCTCTGCTTCTTGTGAGTGAAGTCAAACCTGCGGAAAATGGGCCCCAAAAAATAATAAATCCACATTTTGAAGCAGCGTGACGCTGTGTAAACATCTGTCAACCAGAGTCCGCTCGGTTTAACACTCTGAATACATTTCTAATGAGATTTACATTGCCTGTTATGTAAAGCTGATTCCAGAGGAAGGAAACGTCAGAAAAGAGCTCTGTCTCTTTAAAAAGGGGCGGTCCTCCTCGCTTCAGGAAGTGGGAAGTTATCTTTCCACTTGCATGAAGAGCAGCGGACAGATAAGTTTTAACTGCCAAAGTAACAGCAGCAGCTCAGTCCCAGGCAAGATGAGACTCCTTTAACTCATTTTTTTATCTGAACACAACTTCATCCCGTTCTTTTTCTTAGACGTCCTGCTTCTCTGCTTTCCTTTCCACTCAATGCTTTCCCCTTTGTGTTTTGAAGCTGTCCTAATGGACACAAACCCAATCTGGGTGTGAACGCTCTGCACCTGACACCTGGGGGTCAAAGTCCTTCAGGGCCAACACGCTTTATTACAGCAGCTTCGCTTTGAGTCTTTCCATGATGCCCTCTCTCATTGTACTTTGATTTTTCTCTGGAATAACAGCAGGAAGAACCCGTGGAAGAGGAGGCTGAAGAGGATGTGATGGCGACTGGAGAGCTGAATCCCAATCAGTACCCCGCTCAGAGGGCCGCCAAAGTGGTGCAACACTTCCTCAACGCCCGCCACGGCTCGCCGTGCAGGCTGTTTGGACTGCACAGCGTCAGCAGTGGGAACGCAGAAGTCAGCTGAACTTTAGCTTCTACGTTATTTCACTGTGACTTTCTGACTTCTATCAACGGTGCTTATTTCTGACTTTCCTGTAGGATGTGGCAGACTCTGGAAGAAGGTATCAGCTGGAGATCTCAGTGCAGGAGATCATCAGCAATGTAAGATATGATTATGTATTGAGATCTACACGTGGGTTAAAGACAGTCGTTCAGTCCAGACGGTTTTGGCAAATGGAGAGCAAAGGCACATTTGTGATTTTGGGCGATACAAAATGAATTGATTTGGTTTAAATTTGGTAGATTAGTTTGTTTTGCAGTTACACTGTACTCCGTAATGAACAAGAAAGAAGTACTGCTGCAAGAAGTATCATGAAATAGAGCAAACAAAAAATATCTCATCATAAACTCTGTTCCTGGATCAATGAAGACCTTCCAAGACGCCGCCCAGCGAGATTTACTTTAGTGCTAATTTGGTTTGTCTGTGAAAGAAATAAATCTAACTTTACGTCTCAAATGGGTAAATACAATCTGTCTAACTAGCTGTGTGTACTGGCATTGTATTCACAATGTGCCGATGGGAAGATATGTATCGCAGATATCTGTAAAGTAAATTATCGCCGGCTTTACAGTGGGCAGGTTTGACTAGATGTAATGAAAAAGATGAACGAAGGCAGTGTGGTGCAACCCTGACTCTCTTGGACTACGCCTTTGCTCTGTATACACTTTTCTCCTAACAAACCTGTTTCTCTCTATTTGCTTTTTAAATTTATCATCTTTAAAAGACAACAGAGAAATGCTCTGCAGAGGTTTTGTTCCCAAGAGGAGAGCAGCGCTCTGCAGCAGTCCAGGCCTCGTGTGAGGAGATCCTGAAAGTCAACACCACGGCTCAGGAGGAGGCTTTGTTCCAGAAGTACAACATGAACAACAGCCTGGTATCGGCACAGAATCTACCTGGTATGACCAAGAAAAGAAACTTTGCGTACTATTCCTCAAAGTTGAACCGCAAGGTCACACATTGCACATATCCGCAGTCTGAAATGACGGCCTTTTCGGGATTTCAACATTTAGTACGTATTCATGTTTTTTTGAGTGTTCCTCTTAACAGCAACACCATAAAAAAGGGCTGACCTTGTGACCTTTATGGTGTAATATCCTGTTTAGTGTGAGCTCACATGACAAGTAAATACATGACGTAATCAAGCCCAAACTGACTTCCTGACGTTCTGACCAACAGACAGCTACGGCCACATCGAACCCGACCACAAGCCTCTGTGGCACCTCGGCATCGTGGCGTCCAGCGCCGTCATGCTGAAGGAATCCACTGAGAACACTCTGTACAACATGGCTCAGGTGGCCAACATCACACAGCTGGTAGGTTTGTTGTATCCGCCGTTGGGTCAGCTTATTAATCTTTGATTGCTAAGTAGAAATAGATTTTGCACAATATATTAACTGCAATGCAGTCTGGTGTGTTTTTCTCAGACCTCCTGCAGGCATAAAAGGCAGCTGTTGCACTAAAAGCAGACCAAACATTCAGCCATGATGGGATTTTTTTTGGCAGAAATAAAGCTTCACAAACACCAACTGATGAGTTCATGTTTTGACTCTGTCTCTATCTTTTGTCTGTTTTCGTCTGCTGCAGGCGTCTGAGAGCCAGCAGCTGAAGTTTGACTGTCACATTCTGCTGCATGAGATGGTGTCCCAGGTAAAACAACTATTATAACATACTTAAATTATGAAATCAACAATTACTTTTCATAACTGCCCCACCACCACTCACACAAGTCATTAAATATATTAATCTATAATAAGGAACTAGATGTCTTTCACAACTTAATGTGAGTTCAGACTAACAAAGAAAAAAAGAAAACTGTATTTAATGCTGTAAATGTTTGCTATATTTATATGTTTCTCAGAATAAGTAGTTGATAAAGCAGCTAAGACCTTCAGTACTTGCGGCATCTCCCAGAAAACTGGGACCAGCTAGTTGAAAAGATGCAGTTTGTGAGGTTTTAAAGCTTGATGTTTGTGTTGATGTCGGCAGGAGATCCTTCACTGGAAGTTGCTGTTCACCTGGTCTCCTCCTGATGGAGTCAACGTGCTGCAGATGGAGCAGCTGCCACACTGCCACCATGATGACAAACCTCCAAAAGCAAACTGACGTCATCCTCACCTGCTGCTGACATCATCACAATGCTAAAACAGAAACATCGTGATGCTCCCTTCTTGTATTCAAATACTGCAGCATATGTGCTGCATGTAGAAAGACATCATATTACAATGATATACTTATACCGTGCTACGTTTGGAATACTTTTGAGATTGTATTTTAGTCAAAATAAACTGTTTGTACACTTCTGTGTGTGTGTGTGTGTGTGGAGATCAGCACTTACTGCACAGGGCTGGTGATCGTCTCTCTGAAAGCGACTTTGGGCTTTCCCATCACACAAGGACAGTTGTATTCCCTCTCCATCCTCTGAAACCACAAAACAAGAATAAACCAACAGACACAGCTCAGATACGTCAGCTTTAAGGGACAATTCATTCAAACAGGAAAGAGACAACATTTTTACATTTGGAGCTCTCACTCTAAAAACTATCATTTAGTTTGTTGAGCAGCAATGTCTATTATTGACTCATCTACAGACCCCATTCCCATAGAGAGAGACAATGGAGAGAAGAGTCATCAAAAGTGTCTATTACTCGTTATCTGACAGCTCCAAATCTCCACAAATCAAAACGAATGTGATAGAAAGCAGCACCAGTGAGAGACACAAAGGGTTAGATAATAGTTTCATTCATCTTGGATCAAACATGAAGAACATCCTCTGGTACCTGCGAGTAGATTTCAAGATGCAGCTCTCCCATTCCCGAGATGATGGTTTCTTTACTCTCAGTGTCAAAATGCACTCTGAAAGTTGGGTCTTCCCTGGTGAACCGGTTAATACCTTTAGAGAATTTATCCATGTCATTCTGGTTAGAAGCAGGAGGACAAGAAGCGACGAGTTAAGTTGCAATCAAGACTCTTGAAATAGTGATTGAAAGTAATTGTAATTAAAGTATTTTTTGTACCTTGTTGGTTGGCTTTATTGACATGGAAATGACAGCTTCTGGGACGTGAATTGACTCCTGTGGGACAAAATGATAACAAATAACAAACCTTCTCCTCATATCTTGAAATAAAGAAGGAAAAAAGGAAAGCTTTCCATTAAGGAACTCACCATGGAGAGGTTAGCGCTGGTCCTGGATGTAAAAGTGTCCCCGCTGGCACAGTCGATCCCAAACAGAGCACAGATATCTCCAGCATAAACCTCATCCACATCCTGAACACAGTGTGGACAAACAGGAAATGATGGGAATCAAAACATTAAGGATTGATTGAAAGTACTTATTCCATCCTAAGATTTAGGACTGTATCGTAAACAGATTCTTGTTTTGATGCGAGAAAGATGGAAATACTTTGGTGTCACATGGGATGTGGTTGTTTTCTGCACACTTCCAAAAGAGGAACCTAATCATGGTGACTGGTCACGGGCCACAAATGAAAAATTGTGACCTCCGACATGCTGCTGACGCAAACGTCTCACCTCCATCTGGCTGGCGTGGAGACGCACCAGTCTCTGAACCCTGACCTTCTTGCTGGTGCGTGTGTTGTAGATGTACTCTCCCTTCTTCAGGCAGCCCTGGTACACCCGCACATACGTCAGCTGACCAAACCGGCCTGCCTGATAACCACCACAGGAAACAACAAAGCATGACAGATTAAGACATTCGTTTTAAGGAAAATACCAAAGATAAAAAGATGAAGTACTATTTTACCTCCAGTTTAAAGGCCAGACCGACATACGGGTTTACAGAGTCTCTTGTGGGGTCCATTTGAATCTTTGACGTTTCGCTGACAGCTCTAATAGGAAAAAACCCACTGACATTAAGGCACACACATGAAGGATATTATGAATAGCACCTGGTCCTTACTCACTCGTCATTGAGGATAGCATAGTTTTTGACTTCCGTGGGGTTTGGCAGGAAGTCCAGGACGGCGTCCAGTAAAGGCTGAACGCCCTTGTTCTTCAACGCGGTGCCCACCAACACTGGTGAGAAGAGACGCTGCACTGTGGCCCTGCGGATTGCAGCCTGGAGGCGGTAAAGCAACACAACTCACATTCACACACAGCGTTCACGTCAAAGTTGACGGGCAGTGCATCCGGAAAGTATTCACAGCACATCACTTTTTACACATTTTGTTATGTTACAGCCTTATTCCAAAATGGATTCAATTCATTTTTTCCATCAACGTTCTGCTCACCTCATAATGACAAAGTGAAAAACGTTTTGGGGAATTTTTTGCAAATCTATTAAAAATAAAGAAAGAAAATGCATACAGTGCATCTGGAAAATCTTTCCAGTTAAGTCAATAATGTAATTATCGTGAGTTGTTAGCATGGTGACATTAGCATCAAGATCACGCTGTAGAGTCTTTAGCCTCATCTAGTTGTAATGTCAAATTATTGTGAAATGTTTTTTTAAAACTATGAGTTATAGTTTGACAGGAAGTGAGGTGCTCCTGCTTTTACAGAGAGATTAATATGGTTCAAAAACATTGTAGGCAATGTTATCATTTTCTAAAAGCTTTTAAAAGACACAAACCTTGAGGTCTCCATTGGTTGGAATCTTCTCCTCCAGGAACATCTCTCCCAACAGTTCATCAGCGTTAGCGACACACTCCACCAGCTCCTGCCGTCGGTCTGCAGCCTCCGCACGGAAATCTGCCGGGATCTCATCGTATCTGATCGCTTGACTGCAGGGAGGAGTAAACCATTTGCCTCACATTGTTCAGGTACAGCATCTCAGACATTAAAAAACAGGGATAGAAATAAATCTCTGTCATTTGAAAGATGCAGAGTCTTACAACTCTAATGAAGCAAAGCTGTCGTCAATCAGTCTCATAAGTGGTGAAGATTACTCCTGCAGCTTAACTGCTCTATAACAGAAACTGATCTGTTCATGTTCTAGCTACCAGAAGAACGACCCCTCACCCAAAAGGTCCATCAAAGTATATGCTCCGCTCCTCCACAAGGTCGATGATGCCGCGTATGTTACCCTCTAGGCCGATGGGGATGTTCACAAAGGCTGCGTTGTGGTTCAGCTTGGTTCTGAGGAAGGAAAAGAAAAAGTCTGAAGTGAGAAGAGAAACACGGGAATGAAAAACCTCAGCCAATTTCAACATTGTTTGTGGAATGATGATTTCCTGAAAGCTTCAGAACGAGGCATGGAGCTACAGCATGTTCCTGTGTACCATTCAAACACAGCTGCACTGAGTCCCTTTTCTAATGTGTGTTGCATTGCATCCAAGTCTATGTTTCCTTTGTTTAAAACTATTAACTTTGCAAAGATCCAGGAAAGGCATACTCGCTGGATGTAAAGGTTACATTTAAATAAACTACCTTGCAAATAGAGCGGGCAGATATATTAAATATAATCTGTATTGTGATCCAATCTTTACAAAACCTCTGTCTGCTGAGTGAATAAAATAGTAAAGATACAGCATCTGTCAGTTTGGCAAACATACGCACATACCTTGTGATTAGACCATATTGTTTTAGTAAATAAACATCTATGAGAGGCATCAAGAAAACATTTTGTGTTGGTTCTATGTGTACTCTGAGATGCATGTATTTACTGCGAGCGTGTCACTTACCTCATCTGTTGCAGGGCTCGGCTGGGGTTGGCGCCCATGCGGTCCAGCTTGTTGATGAAGGTGAGGAAGGGGACGTTGTAGCGCTTCATTTGTCGATTCACCGTCAGGGTCTGACACTGGACGCCGCCCACCGCACACAGGACCAGCACGGCTCCGTCCAGCACTCGCAGCGCTCGCTCCACCTCGATGGTGAAGTCCACGTGACCTGGAGCAACAACATGGACGATGATGTTTAGGATAAAACAGGAAGACTTAAACATTGACTGAGATACTTTTGATTTGTGAGGTACAGTCCTGGAGCTGGTAAGGATTCATCATTTTGGACCCTGAGCCTTGCTGACACGGTCCAGATCAAGTAATGACATCACTAAAACCAACTGAGCACGAGCCGTCTGTATCCAGGTAAGCACAACCTTTACCACTAGCACAAAGGAACCAACTATACTCACATCTATTACTGCCTTTAAGTAACTTGTTCTGCTCTTTTACCTTCCAAAGCTTTGAAGATTAAACTTTTCTTTCTTACATTCAACATTAAATGTTTCATGATTTGAACCCCATTGATCATCTATGTTGTCTTAGCTTAGGATTTAAAACTAGAACATTGTACCAGTTTGAATTACAAACTTTTGGCATTTGGTTGAAGGATAATTTCCAGGCATAAATGACTAGTACACACATATTATCAAATTGCATCAAGGGAAATGTCTGTTCCAATGCTTTTGGAGCTTGACCCCTATGATGGTCGAAGCCTTAGACCCTTAAATGTAGAACACTAATAAACCAATTGTTTATCCTGAGAAGGAAAGTCCGCTAATATTCGCACTTCATATGTTTTATATGTAAACGTATGTCCCCAGGAGACCAACATCCAATACAACTTGTTGTACCTGGTGTGTCAATGATGTTGATGTTGTGATCCTTCCACACGGTGTAGGTCGCAGCGGACTGGATGGTGATGCCTCTCTGTCTCTCCAGCTCCATGGAGTCCATGGTGGCTCCGACACCGTCCTTCCCCTTCACCTACACACCGCAGAGGACGAAAACAGCCCGTAAATGCAAACGGTGCACCCGTGCATCTCACCTGACGACCAGCACGGTGCGTCCAGCGCTCACCTCGTGAATTTGTGCTATTTTTCCGGTGTAAAAGAGGACCCGCTCGGTCAGGGTGGTCTTCCCTGAGTCGATGTGAGCGGAGATCCCGATGTTGCGGATCCTCTCGTTGGGAAAGACACCGGAGGCGCATGTCCGACAGCTGTTGATGAGCACCTGCAGAGACGAGCCAGAGGGACATTCAACTCAACTGTCTGTTTACCGATTGCGAAACGCAAAAGGCCGTTTGGCTGAGTTTGGTTAGTCTTGCTGTCAAATCAGTTCAACAGCACGCCCGGTTACCCAATGTTACCTTTTTAAGAGTGACACTTCCTGGCGCCAAAAGATGCGTTTTAGACAAATGCAACCCCGCTTTTAATAGTCTCATTTTGATAACTGCCTGGCCGAGCACAGGTTGGTCGTGTTCCTCCTTCTTTACACAAGCCCTCCGACAACCCGGTGAAAGTCACGCTGGGGCCCTGATGGTTGTGAGCCGCTACTTCCGCCTCTACGGAGACTCAGTTGGGACAAAAGTACCAATGTTTGCGTTGCATTGAAAATATACTTTTGAATGAAGAAAAGCGTGAAGCCATGAAAACGCGCGCGCGCGTGTGTGTGTGTGTGTGTGTGTGTGTGTGTGTGTGTGTGTGTGTGTGTGTGTGTGTGTGTCTGTGTGTGTGTGTGTGTGTGTGTGTGTGTGTGTGTGTGTGTGTGTGTGTGTGTGTGTGAGAAAGTGATGAGGATGGTATTTTTTCTTTATTTTAGTTTACTTTAGGGATGAAAGTCACATCAAAACACAAACTCCAAAAAGAACCAAGAGAAACGACAATAAGCCACATGCTGCTTTCACTTTCAGCTCAAAATAGATTCACACCAACAATAGGTTATTATCTTTTTATTTTCAGTCTATGGTTGTACAATCATAGAACGTGTGTCAGAAATGATTAACATTAAATAAATAAAGACGACGTCATACAATTAATAATTCCCTTTGGAGAGTTTCAGGATGTAAATAAATAATTTGGCAAATAAATAAAAACAATTATAGATATAATAATAATAATAATAATAATAACAATTAATGGAAATTTGATTAAGTTGTAATTATTTCTTAAGTTATTTTACAATTTAATTGTCTATATGTTGTCATGTTTATCTTCTTCCAGTTTAAAGTCAGATTTCGGAAGTTATGAAGGTATATTGTTGAGTCTACTGTATACATGATTATTGTTTTAAATCACTACATCTAAACATTTAAGAAGAAAAAACATTAAGTAAAACATAATATCTTAGAGATTAGCCTATTAAAAATACATATGTATATAGATTGGCATTTTATTTTAGTGCAACAGTGTTTTCCACATAATGGCCTGAGGTTACACAAAAATGGATGACTAATTATTGGATTTGACTGTAACTTAGATCCTTTTTCTCTAGTTTAATGTTTGTCAAGGTGTGATTATCTTCTTATGTGTCACTGTTTGATTGCGTGTGTGTGTGTGTTTGTGTGTGTGTGTGTGTGTGTGTTGCGTAAAATGTCTTACTTAATGTCAGCATAAAGGACTTTTAGTTATTCTTCCCGGTGTGAGTCATGTATGATTATTTATGCACTAAAATGTGTGTGTGAGTGTGTGTCGGTGGTACACTATGAGTTATTCTTTCCATTGTTATCCTTCCTGTCTGGTTTCCATCGTGTGAGCATTTCTTCATGACAGCAGGGTGACTGCAGTGATGTCACAGTAGAGGACAGTGAATAACACTCATGAGTTATTCTAGTTGTTTCAGGATGCTGTACTGTTTACTTTAATTACTAAATGGGTCATTTAATAGTCAAAACCTACACTCTTTTGTTCAATATTGATGTAAAAAACAGTGTTTGTGAATAGATGTAGTTGAATTCATATACTGCATATAGATTGTATCATTCATCAAGAAGTTTCCCATTTAACCAATTCTACTATCAACGAGGAGCAACATAGACTTGAAGCCCAAACATTTGTAAGAGCTGTGTATCAACCTAATCAGCAGTCATGTTGAAGCTGCCAAACAAAAAGCGTAATCAACTTAATCAGCAGGCTAAGAGCTGTGTATCAACTTAATCTGCAGTCAGCCTGCTGATTAAGTTGATTACGCTTTTTGTTTATTATATGAAATGCTGAAGTGATACATGAAGCTTACCTGAGCAAGAGCACAGTGTCCAGGGCAGTATGACTCTTACTAGTGAAACCTGAGTCTGAAACTTCCGGAAACCCTATTTATATTTCTTCACTCTCAACTGTTTTATTGTCATTTTTAAATCAATCCTCTTGTCATATTTTCCCTGGGAATATACTTTCTGTATTAGTGAAGTTGGTTTAACCCCCCCTTGATATATATTCAGCTCCAGGAAATAATATCTGACTTTCAAAACTAATAAATAACAGATTATTTGACATTGTTGATTTTAAAGGGTGTGATTAATGGCAGGCAGTGTTTACTGGGTCTGTTACGCAGCTGCTTGTATGTGTTAATAATTACATTATCAGACTGATAATGCATTTAAAGACATGGGAGTGTTTTGGTGTGGTGAGCTAATGCTCATGCATGTGTGCTAAATTATTCATCATCTGTTTGTTCTCACAGATTTGAACAATTCCGACGTTGCAAAAACAAAGAGGTGGAGCAATTAAAGTTCCTCCAGGCTTAAAAAATGGATTGTATTAGTAATGGCTTCCTGTATATAGGGTAGAGCACACTGTTCAAGCGATTTCAACACTGAGGGTGTGTCTGGGTCACTGTTACTACTACGGCATGCAGGATGGGCCAAACGCGCTCGGCTCTTTCGCACACCGCCGACATTCCAAGCAGAGCCAAGTGGAAAACAGGCGAAACAGCCCAGCGGCTCCGTGTCTGCGGGTTCAGGAGCGGGGAGAAGCGTCGAGCTGACCAGTCGAACAGGAGTCCGATGAAAAATAAAGTGCTATCGTGTCTGGGACGGAGAAAGCGGGACGCCAGCCCAACAGAAACGGGGTTAGGTTGCGGAAACGAAGCCGGAGATCCAGCAGCGCGCCGCGATCACAGAGTAGGAAAGTTACCGAGGGACGAGGTCGTGTCGGCGGCGGAGGAGCCCCGAGCACACCCGGGTTGTTTTGAGTCGCCATCCGGCCTCGATGCTAATGTTGAAGCTGCCAAACACGCCGTGAACCGAGAGGTGGCGGCTGGCTCGTCCGATGAAGCCAGCGGAGCGGGCTGCGAGGAGCCACAATCCCGGCGAGAAGACGATGCCTCGGGTCCCCCGACGAGGGCCATGGAAGACCAGCCACTGCGGGGAAGCGAGCCGGGTCGTGTTGTGACTGAGGTCTGGGAGGCTCTGAGTGCGGCCACGCTGCTCACTTCTAATCCGAAAACTGAGCGGACTTTCTCCGGCTCGTCCCCGGATGAACCTTTGACTCGCGGACTGGCCAACACGGACGACCCCGCCAAGCGCAGCATGACCAAAAGCGGCTGCAGCAGCGTGTCGGCTCGGCCCGCAGCGACCGGGGACCACGAGTGTTGTCCTGTTGAAAGTGAGAGCCGAGCGGGCTCCGATCAGCCCCCTCATGGTCTTCCAGAGGGCCAAACTTTCCCTGGACCCATACCGAAACTCATCATCACTCGGGACCCCAGTCCGACCCGCTCCCAGGAGGCTCCGGTGCTGCTGCCCGTCCGAGCGGAGCTCAGCACCGGCTTGTGTCTGGACCTGCACCCGGACGACGAGTCCCCCTGCTCAGACAGCGGCTGCGGAGGGTCCCCTGCGCTGATGCGGTCACCGAGGAAGCTGTCCAACTCCTCCTCCATCGGCCTGTCCTCCGCCTCGTCCTTCGAGGAGTCCGAGGACGACTTCACCGGGAGCGACATCGAGTCCAGTCTGTCTCCGGCCCGGTCCATGTGCAGCCCCGACGACGGGACGGGGGTGAGTGCGTGTTCTGTGTGTTCCGCACAGACTTTGTTGAAACCGTCCGTGCAGTAGTTCAATAATCACATACACACACAACAAAAACAACACAAAACACCAACAGGTTTTACTGCTTCGACCACCAAAAGTGCTAGTATTGCGCAATCAGCATGCACTGTGACAGCCAAACAGAACTCACCAGTCAAAGCAACACGTCAGGTGCACCATGACTACACAGGTAAGAAGTGGTTTGAGACAAACAATGGATTAGAATGGATCCATGTACACACACACAAACAAACATGCAGGGAAACAGGCCTATGAGCATGAAAACACAGGGTTGTTATGGTCTGTTGTGCACGTGCACAATGACGTCAGTCACTGTCAGATGAAGATGTTTCAATATGCCATGTTTATATTTATTTTAATTTCATGAGCTGTTGTGCAAATTATAAATGATGTCACTATTCGATGTCTGAGGAAACGCCAGAGACGACATGAAATGGCCTTTCATTTGATTGAATTTGTCTAATGTGCATTTCAAATTGCTAATTGTTAGACACACACTAATAATGAAACAAGACAATCGCGTATGTAAATCAGATAAGAGGAAACAGCCTCTTATCTCCAACCCCACCTCTGTCTCCCTTCACACCCATGATCATGCTTATCACGCTCATGAGCTGCCACATTGTCTGCAAGTGACTTTACTGCCCCAGAGGTTGAAGGGTTTCCTCTCTCCCCCCTACTTACCCCGAGGCCTTGATGCACTGTCGACTCCAAGTGCTTGGAATGAGTCGTCTCAGAAACAGGATGTCTCCCCTTCAGTCCTCCAGTATCTCCACTGATCTCCTCTGCAGGTTTTCTGTTCAGGCCTTCAGCGAGCGTGCACGTTGGCTCACGTTCAGCAGGCAGCAGGCCGTTCAGATTCCCTCACGAAACATAGAAACCTGGCCGAAGCTGGACTCAGAGGTTTTTCAATCATTGTTCAGTTATTTTTCCACAGTAGACGCTCCACCCTTGTCTGGTATGTTATGGTTTTCCAGAGAAGATCGAACACAAGATGGAGACGATGACTTCAGTCTGATTTCACGGCTGTTTGGACCGCCGAGTGTTTTTACTGTCATTACTGTGATCTTATCTACTTTGTGCCTGTGATCACTAGGAGGCTCTAATCGATTTAAACCAGCAGGTTTAAATAGTAGTGATTATTTAAACCAGCAGGTTAGTGACCGTAGTGATTATATAAACCAGCAGGTTAGTGACCGTAGTGATTATATAAACCAGCAGGTTAGTGACCGTAGTGATTATATAAACCAGCAGGTTAGTGACCGTAGTGATTATATAAACCAGCAGGTTAGTGACGGTGTGTTCGTCTCACTGAAAGCCAGGAAAAGAGCAATCCGAGGAGTTTAACCTGAGCGGTTGTGAAACACGTGTCGATGCTTTTATGGCCGGGCGGTGTGTTCATGGGCACATTGTGTCCTCTCAGTGGAGTGAGATCTATATTTTTTCAAGGGCGTGTGTTTTGTTGTTGGCTTTAAGCTGCTGCCAGACAAACCAGTTACATCTCACTCACTCGGTGGAGGAGCAGATACTTGCTCAAACATGCATTCTTAGAGTGACGTGCACACACACACACACACGCACACACACACACACACACACACACACACACACACACACACACGCACGATGCTGCGTTGCATTCAGAGTTCATTGTGTGTCATGGAAAATTGGGCTGAAGGCAGAGCCGGTTGCTAGGCGACGGCATTGCCATATATGGTACTTTTTTTTCTTCTCTCCTTGTCTTGTTCTCTTACTCACACACACACACACACACACATGCACGTACACACACGCACGTACAAACACACACATACGCGCACGCACACACACACACACACACACACACACACACACACACGCACGTACACACACGCACGTACAAACACACACATACGCACACACACACACACACACACACACACACAGAGTATCGACTCTGTCTCTGACATTTGAATTATGTCAGATAAATGTCTGCTCAGTCAACAATGAACATATTATTTTATAATTTATTATAACTTTTCCCCCATAATGTTTTCCCCCTGAAACCCGATGAGACACGCAGTGGAACAGAGAACAAGAGGAAAAAGAGTGCAAGCGGGCAAATCACAGACAACTAATCCAGTGAAACTTTAGTCACATGGCCGACATGCGCTGATGATTCTTCTTATTTCTGCATGATTATTCACGAGCCACAACTGCAGACTTGTTTTTGCATGACACACATTATACAAGTCCCACACATCCCTCCCACAGCCCTGAAACACATAATCCATGCTGCAAAGAGAGACACACACTCCATGCTGGTGGTCTGGAGCCACAAGTCTTCATACACCACTATCATCACTACTATCATCCTACAGCATGAAAATATTCATTAACGGCACATGCAGTGGTGGGGGAAGTATTCAGATCCTTTAATTCAGTAAACTGTCATATATTTTTATCAATGGACAGTTATTACTGTGTCATATTATCATATTGTTATGTGTAAGTGGCAATTTAACCATTTAATGACAGAACATATCCGTAAAATATAATATATTATTCCTTATGATTTGGAGTGAAAGTATTTATACTTACATTATATATATATATATATATATATATATATATATATATATATATATATATATATATATATATATATATATATATTTTATATGTTATATATATATCTATATATATATATAGATATATATATATAGATATATCTATATATATATATATAGATATATCTATATATATATATATATATATATAGATATATAGATATATATATATATATCTATATATATAGATATATCTATATATATATAGATATATCTATATATATATAGATATATCTATATATATCTATATATATATAGATATATCTATATATATATAGATATATATAGATATATATAGATATATATAGATATGTATATCTATAGATATATATAGATATATATAGATATGTATATCTATAGATATAGCTATAGATAGAGACACTTACAGGCTCAGAGAAAATAAAATACACACAATTGAATCTCAAGCTCTGCCGTCTTCAGTCAAGGGAACGGGATGTGGTTTTAAAGTGAAGTAAAGCTTTGACGGCACCTGAAAAAAACTGCAGTCCGTGCACATGTAGACACTTGTGCAGTTGATGATAGTCGTCTGACAGGTTCTACACACACACACACACACACACACACACACACACACACACACACACACACACACACACACACCATGCGTGCATCGGTGTGAGTTGCATGGTTCTAGGGAATTTGTCACGCAGACTAAGGCGAGAACGGGGAGGCACGTTGCCCCCATGAGTCCGACAGCAGGCTGGCTCCGCGCGGGGCTCAGGATTGGCCCTGTGGGGATTACTGATGACAGAACAATGCTGGGGTGGAGAGGAAGAGAAGACCGTTCAGTGTGTGTGGGGGTTTCCCTTCAGGGAGAGAGGGTACGTGAGTCAGGGAGAGAAAGGGTTCAAGCAGGCAGATGGTCGAGTGAAGTGAGCCAAGTGACAGATGGAGTTATAGGATGTGATGGTCAGAAAAGAAGATGTCTTGAGAAAGTGTTTTGAGAGGAAGGGAGGAGCAACTGGATGTGGAAACAGGAGGAATCGGGATGACAGAAAGAGGGTGTCGAGCAGCAGTAGAGGGGTCAGTGTAAGCAGTGAGTGCAAGCTTCTAACAGAGGATTATTTCCCAGGCTGCCTCAGAGGACAGCGAGAGTTTACACACTGAATACCTGGAAGAAGCGGCAGCATTAGCGCTGAGCTAACAGTGGACCTGTTTCTAGGCGCTTGTAAAAGATCTCGGGCTGACAGGAAGGCAGCCAGCCCTGCTGGCGCCCCCTGTAGACCCCCCATGGTGCGCAGCGCTTGGTGCTGGCTGCGTTCCCGATGCGTCTCCGTGGCCGTGTGCGCTTGTGTCAGCGCCTGCTTCCTCCTCCACTGCTCTGTCTGCCAGGTAGGACATGGGAAGCTGCACATGTTTGTCCAGCGATGCAGACTGCGGAGTGTACTCGCTCACGTCACGCGTCTTCTGAAAGATGATTTGAGGGTAGATTACATCAAACGCAGGTTTGGGCATTCAGGCGCGAGTGTGATTGATTTTACTTTGTAAACTCTGTTTTTAAAGGTGCTATATTTATTATTATTATTATTATTATTATTATTCTAATGATCCGTGTCGATTGTTGCAGTTACAGTACGTGATGGTTGTTTGGCAAACACACACACATGCAGTTAGTCCGGTGTAAGGGATGAGCTCTCTATCCGGGTTAAGGAGCAGGATCTTCAGGCTTCAGGCGGTCATACTTATGCAATCAGACTCACAAATACCTTCAGTTTCTAGGTACAACTCACTAAAGCCAACGTGTCATGCTGAGAGGGTCCACACCTCTAGTTGCTAGACTAAATATCACCAACATAATTTACTATATTGTAATAAAAACTATATTAATATATAATAAAACCATTTATTACAGTACAGTATATTTTAAGCTGACATGTGCTGAGAGATGAAGTATTGGACACTGTAAAGATAAGTGTGTGTGTGTGTGTGTGTGTGTGTGTGTGTGTGTGCGCGTGTGCGATTTGACGCGTTGATTTTAAACGGGGAAAACATAAATAACTCGAGCACATTCGTCAGCATTGATTCTTTGGGGAGTGAAGACGCTTATACAACACAGAGCAATGACACACTGTTAGAGTTGTGAGTTATATAAAAGAGAACGCGGAGATGGTGAAGGTTGAACTGTGAGAGGTGAAATGTGACCTCGATGTTTAAAAAGCTGCAATGTGTGGGATGCAGAGACGGCAATACATCTCTAGACTTTACTTAGTTTGAATAGAAACAACAGTCCAGGCTTTCACTTGTCATTTCAAGGGATTATCTGCATTAAACGTGTCCATTAGCAGCATTGGCTGCGGCTGTTAGTCAGATGATTTGATCCCACAGAGACAAACTGTCAGCTCGAAGCAATTAAACAGAGAGCCGCTGACGCATCAGAGAAGTGAGAGAAGAGCGGCTGGAGATGTCGGCTTCAGCTTCCTCTCAACCTTCCTGATGAAGAAGAAACAATCCCGTAAGAGCAAAGTGGAAAGACCCCGAGGTCTCGGTGGACCGCTGGTAAACAAACATTTGTAGTCCACAGACGGAAGTTATTCCAGCAGATTAGAGGAAGTTTTGCTACGGTGTCGGCGGCTTAATAAGGCGGCTCTTTTGGTTGGTTCAGCCGACAGGAACTGACCATCTTTGGCAGTTTGAGAGACAGAGCGATCGTACTGTGACAGCGTGTGAAAGGCTCAGGCTAAACTGCCTGCTCCTCTCTCTCTCTCACACACACTGAAGCTGTGTGTATAATATGACACAGCTGTGTTTGCTCATATCTCGCTGTGTGAATCACCTACGATGACGCAAAAAATAAGACAAGGAAGTGTAACGTCTACTGATTCCGACAGACTTCAAGCCATATCTCTGTGCCGTATTATCAAGAAGATATTAATTTATTAGGAAAGTTTTTCGAAATTCTTAGGGCCGCTTCCGCGTCGACGCGGGGGCCGTCCTGAGCCAGTTTATGTCCTTCATTACAATGCACTGAATTAATCAAACACCCACCAAAAATACACCTTCAATTTATTTACACGGAGCAATGAAATCAGAAATGCTGCTTAAACCTAAATGCCAAGAATGATCCTGTGACTGATGAAGAAGTGATGAAGTGAACACCCTCCACCCTCACAGGCTTCTGTGTTCTCAACCTGACACAAGGGGATCATCATATCTCCTGCAGCAGCACTTTGACCTGCAGGAGTGTTTTTAATGTGGCGTAAACTTGGGCGGATGTTTTACTTGAAAAAGAGGAAACGTCCTGGAAGGCTCACCCGTTGTGAAAGGATATGTTGTGTCCCAAATGTAGTGAAATACAGTTCACAGGTTTTATGCCCTGACGGCGTAGGAGGTCATATCCTGGTTAATCTGTTGATGGGATTGACGTCTGGGATCACTGGCGTCTCGTTACTCTCGGCCTTGCGTGTCTTTCTTCACACTAACCGGCTGTCGGATCACAAACCTGTTTGAAGGAAAACTTGTCATCCAGTTATTCTCAACAACACAAACTATTCACGACCAAATACTTCTTAAATGTGTAACTTGTAGGACTCTCACGCAAAAGTATGAAGCTGATTGAGAGAACACGTTTCAGGGACAAGTTCAAGCTACAAAACTGCCCTCTTAAATTTAAATAGATCCCGTTTGCTCTTCTTTTTTCCTCCGAGGGTAAACACAGTCCCTGCAGTTTCCGCTGCATCGAGACTGTTTTATTGTACCATAGTTTCAACTGAGCAGCTGTGGAAGGAATGTAAGCAGAGCAGCGATAGGCCGACGTGTAAACATGGCAGAGATAGGAGCGGCGCGGTCATTCACAGATGTTATTTAGTTATAAAAAGATTTGTTTTATTATTATAGCCTCTCGTCCTTGCGTTTTATTACTCACGTTAACCCTTTTCTGCCTCGGTCACACTCTTGTGTTCCCGCATTCAACAAACACACACATCATCCAAGGTTAGCCAGACCTTAAATAGAGAAAGAGCCAAGAGATGTTCAGTAATGCCAGTCACGACTACTGTAATGTAACACACACACACACACACACACACACACACACACACACACACACACACACACACACACACACACATTACCATCATAAACTGTCTGTCTGTTCTGATTTCCCACACACACAAGTTCTAATCAATCGATGTCATGTTCCTCTCAGATTGCTGACGTCAAAGCCGTTGCACACTGTCCTTGTGTTTCCCAACACAGATAACAGTCACACGCACACACACACACACACACACACACACACACACACACACACACACACACAGAGAGCGTGTTTTGTACAGTAAGGCTCTGTTTTACGTCACTAATGGGTAGCTTTGGTAAATGTTTTATGAATGGACTTTTCCCGTCTTTCGTGCACCTGGCCTGAGCTGAAGAGGAGGGTCGGTCCAATGTCTACTAAGGTGTGTGTGTGCGTGCGTGTGTATGCGCTCACACGGTGTGTTTTCCTGTAATGAATAGTCATTTGCTTGCCTGTATTTAGTTCAGTGCGTAATCGTGACCAGAGAAGAAGCTCTTGCACCGATTCATCAGAGCTTCACGTTGGTCGTTAGCATCTTTCGTCGCAGCACAATGACGCTCCTTGTTTTTCTTTTTCCAGAGTAAGTCCTGGCAGAAACTGAAGACCATGGTTCACTGGTCCCCCTTCGTCGTGTCCTTCAAGAAGCGTTACCCATGGGTGCAGCTGGCCGGCCATGCAGGTATACAGTTTGCATAACTAAACATCATCACGCGCACGTTTCCTGTGCGGTGTTTGATTCTCTCCGTCTCCTCCTCCAAGGAAACTTCCAGGCCGGAGAGTACGGGCGCTTGTTGAAGCGATACTGTCAGTGTGAGCAGCAGTGCCTACAGAAGCTGATGAAGGACACACTTCGCCCCTATGTGCCTGGTTATTATGGGATCGTGCAAAGAGAGGAGCAGGATTACAACCTGATGGATGACCTGCTGGCTGACTTTGACTCGCCCTCCATCATGGACTGTAAGATGGGCAGCAGGTGAGACTCGGCACCGATCATGATGGACAGCAGAAACCATTTCATCAGGATGCAGTGGGCCTTGAAAAGAGATTAATCGTATTACTCATATGAGCCTGAATACACAGTTTAATCCCATCAGCTGTCACATTTACTCTATATAATAATAATAATAATAATAATAATAATAATAATAATAATAATAATAATAATAACAACAGATTTAAAATGAGAGCTCAGGTTAAAACAATTCGAAAAGGACAATAAACATAACAATAAAGACTTCAAATAATGTAGAACAAAGAGAGGGAAAGGGAGGATAATACAGTAACTCATTAAAATGACTATAAATGAAATAATAAGCCTTTACGTTCCAGGACATACTTGGAGGAGGAGCTGAGTAAAGCCAGAGAGCGTCCACGACTGAGGAAGGACATGTATGAGAAGATGGTGGCCGTGGACCCCGGGGCCCCCACGGAGCAGGAGAAGGCCCAGCAGGGGGTCCTGAAGCCCAGATACATGCAGTGGAGGGAGACGCTCAGCTCCACCGCCACACTCGGCTTCCGCATCGAAGGCATTAAGGTCAGAGGTCGTCCTGGACGCACAGCTGTGAGCATGCCTGACTGAGTACTTAGTGCTGGAGAGGAGACAAATAGTTTCTAAAAGAAGTAACGCAATAATGGGAGTAAATGTTTATCATTGTGACACTGGACCACACACACACTGGAGAGGACATGGAGCACAGTCTGCTGCTGGATGGGCAGACGAAAAGGGAAATGTTTGTTCTTTCAAGAAGAACTCCAGACCTTGTTTTCATGTTGCACCAACATGTTGCAATTTGCATGAGCTGAACTGGTTCTTGTGCACATAAAAGCAGCTGTTTTGTTCTCCATGTAGTAATACAGTATCTATCTGTCTGTCTGTCTGTCTGTCTGTCTGTCTGTCTGTCTGTCTGTCTGTCTGTCTGTCTGTCTGTCTGTCTGTCTGTCTATCCATCCATCTATCCATTTCTCTATCTCTAGATTCTTGATGTGCTCAGTAGGAATCAGAATTGTTGTCCTTACAACAAAGTGAACACAGCATCTTGTTTTCTTCACAGAAAGCTGACGGGACGTGTAACACCAGCTTCAAGAAGACGAAGCTCAGGGAGCAGGTGATGAAGGCCCTGGAGGACTTTGTTGCTGGCAACACTCAGATCCTGGTATGTCGCTCGCTGTCACGATGCTCCACTTCTGCTGCTGCTTGTTGTTCTGACCCGCAGAGCAGCGAGGAAGCTTTTTCTAGGGAATAGTACCACCTTTCCCCTGTTACCAAGCAACAGGTCCATAACTCCTCCGTAACAGCAAACTGTTCTGTGTGTGTGTGTGTGTGTGTGTGTGTGTGTGTGTGTGTGTGTGTGTGTGTGTGTGTGTGTGTGTGTGTGTCTGTGTGTGTGTGTGTGGTGAACAAACACAATACAGTGAAGGCTCTGTACAGGTGTTGGTGGTGAGGACTTCTGGGTAGAACGAGGCTCTATGCTAAGTTAAGTTAGCTAGCTACTGGCGGTATCTAAACAGTTTGTTTTTTAAATGTATTTTAATGGTCAAGGAAGGATTTGAGGCTTAAGACTCGCGGTTAAGTGAGAAATAAGATCAATAAAAGTGCTTATTGATCAATCTCTCTTTGTTTTTCTCTTTTTGGTAGAAACTCTACCTGCAGCGGCTGGAAGAGCTTCGGTCTGTCCTCGAGCAGTCCGACTTCTTCAGGACACACGAGGTGAGACGCACCGACACGCTCTGGGTTCCCGTGATCGCTGAACGGACCTGTTGGCCGAGTTGAAGATGAAGTGATATCATTCTTTCCACGTGTAAAAGCTAAACTCACCCGTTTCACCGGTTTGTCCCTCGCAGGTCGTGGGCAGCTCTCTGCTGTTTGTGCACGACGCCTCAGGGAAGGCCAGAGTGTGGATGATCGACTTCGGGAAGACGGTTCCCCTGCCGGCCCCTCAGACCCTGGACCACAGGACCCCCTGGATGGAGGGCAACAGGGAGGACGGCTACCTGTGGGGCCTGGACAACCTCATCCAGATCTTCAGCACTATGCTGCCACAGACATCGTGAGTCTCACCGGACTCCAGTAAAACACTGATGTCCAGATGGTGGAGGAGCTACAAGACGAAATAGGAGATTACAGAAACTGAGACTGACCAAGTACCCAAGTGTCTTCATCCCACTGTACCTGAATAAGAAGATGATGAGCAAAGTAAAGGCACAGGATTTCTATTGCAACGTGGAATAGGCCAAAGGCCAACTTCATGCACGGTGAACTTGGGGACAGGTGAATTGAGGCAAACTGGAGAAGAAAGAGGGAGACTTGAATGTTAGTCACAAGGACGGTGGAGTCTGAAGTCATGGACCCGGCAGTCACTCTTTCCTGCAGAGACGCGCTTGACGTTGCTCATCTTCCTGCTCAGCATCTCCCTCTGTTGGTCAGTCACACAGCGCTCTCAGAACCATGAACTCCTCCAGAGCTGTGAGTCCTTTCTTGCAGCCTTTCAGGAGCTTTGGGGAACTGGAGTCATTTTTTTTTTTATTATGGACCATTTTTGATGTTTAAGTATAGCGCAACACTAAAACACTGGTTAGACCAGCTGTTAACGAACTCAGTGTGTAAATACATTTTTATTTAAACTTGTTTGGCCTTGGTATAACCTCCTTACCTTGTTTGTTTTGTGCCTAACATTTTTAAAAAGCGAGCTGTTCGATCATTCCAGTGCAGTGGACTCGTGCTTTTCTTCGTCCAAAGAGTTCTACCATTTATTCACTGCTTTACTTAATATAATCCAAAGTTTAACTTCCTGCAGAAAAGTGTTTCCTACATTTTGACTTTTGTATGATGATGCAGTGAAACGTTGTTTTTCTCTCCTGTGCAGTCAGCAGCTTGGCGGCCATGTTTGTTGCACTAATGATCCTCACAAAGCCATTGAACAAATCAAGTGTCTTAAAAGGGGAAGCAGCAGTCAAGTACTGTGTTTACAGATATTTAGAACATGAATTTAATGTGTCATCTTCTCTGATCAGTGTTGCTTTAGCTTTGCAGGGAGTTTACAGCAGAGCAGTGGTGTGAAGGAACTGGAACGACCCGAGTAACTCAGGTCTGTTTAGGTTTTTGTGAGGTTTCACTTGTGCATCATCTTAAACGTGATCTTAACTGGAAATGTGTCTTTTGATTCAACAACGACACTTAATCAAAGATAAGAACTTTTCAAACGCGAGGACGTCGCTGTGAATCCGTGTGCTTTGCGGGGTTGAATCCTTTTATGCAGGATGGAGCGTTTACAAAGAAACTTCATGTTTGGATGTTTTGTCACAGTGCTTATGAGCATGTGTGTCATCCCTTGACTGGAAGCAGCAGCGAGGTAAAGACAGCAGACGCCAGTATGCCAGACGTCGGCGTCAGTCAGCGCCGCGTGAGCCAAAGTATGAATTCAATTTTTAGGAATTCAGTTTTTTTGTTTCCTCAGAGTAAACATACAAGGAGAGATGATTAATCTAGTGTTTACAAAGTATTATATTTCTTTGCCCACAAACCCTCTATATTTGTAAAATGGCAAACTATCAGGTTCTCAAAGAGGGCGCAGCTTTATTATTTAGAAAACTGGATTCATAACCCGATTTTGTACTTTTAAATGCAGTGCGTTGGTGAACATTTATATTAATTCCCTGCTTTTTTTCCCCCCCAAGTCATGGATTGCAATAAACTGGAAATAAGAGTTTTCAGAGTGTGTTTTCACTTCAGTCCGAGTCTCTCCAGACACACTTTGTAAACACACACTGATTTCATCGTTTAGAGATTTATTTTTCTGAATATCCCAGAATGTGTACAGGCAGTAAATCAAGAATTTAAACAATTTATACTATTAATACATTCCATTCAGTCAGTGATTTATGTGTTTCATTGTAAACCTGTATGACCAAAAAACCATTGTTATTTTAGCTCGTCTAGCTAAATGAAATAAATATAACAGAAACAGTACAAATGAACTCTATCTACATTGATATCAACAACACAGCTGGAGATACTCGAGCTGCCCGGTGCTGAAGGACGAGTGGACTCTCATCGCCCCTCAGTCCCCGAGCAGGACGCAGTCACAGAACAGTAACATCCAGTAATGCACTTTAAAGCCTCCACACAGCCGGCTCCTGCGTCACGTTACTGCCTCTCTGTCCTCGTGTGGAGCATCACCGCCCGTCCAGCCAGCCCGCTTTCCAGCCCTCCCTGAGGAACCACGTACTGGGTCCCGTCGCCGGCTCTCTGAGGGTCCATGGTCCTCAGCTGCCCGTTACTCTGAGCTACGCTGTCCAGACTCCACAGCTGGTAGCGCAGGCTTTTGCCCTGTTTAGCCAGGACGTAAACCTCTTTGACCGCCGTGTTGCCGACAGGACACGAGGCGTCTCCAGCGAGGTGGAGCCAGGGCAGAGCGGGGTCGGGACGGGCGAGCTCTGTGCTCACGCTGCCCCTGGCCACCCCGAGGAGCACACCTGCAACAAATGAAACCGATGAATCAATTGTGCCACGTGTTGATTTTGCGGTCTAATATCTGCACAGCATTTTTTACACTCAACGTTTGTGCTGTTAATATTCATGTGACCTGCTATTAATATAACATTAACAAATGAACAAGTTCGACAGCAGTGAGATTTAGCGAGAAACAGTTTCACTGTATTTGCCCTTTAATAATCCCAAAAATATAAATCGTATGGATTATATCCCCAGAAATCTATATTTTTTAAATGCAGACAGGCAACTTTAAAAGTATGTGCAACAGTATGTTCACCAGGCGGAGGCAGATAGATTACTTAGCAACCAAGAACAAAATCAAAGTGATTGGGAACTTGTGAAAGATTACAAATGATCTTCATGTCTTAATATAAAATGAATGACCTCCTTGGTGTCGTATTTGATGTTAGAGTTGTTCAATACTATGTTCCATCAAATACACCATCTGAGCTCGCTGCCGACCCACAAGAAGCTCCCAGAAGTTACATTTTGCTGGCTTACTGCAGTGGAAAAGCTTCAAACCAGCTTGATGGAGCAGACGTTCCCCGGTTCAGTTTGTGAGGGATAACTCAGCCCTTTGCTAATAAGCTCTTTACTGGTGAGGGAGCTCCCAGTTACCTGAGGCAACGGCCCAGTGCGCCCTGTGGCCGCTCCGCTGGCACGGCTCATGGTTGTAGTCCTCATCATATCTGTACGCACCATCAAGGAATTATGTCCTTTCATGACACAAGTAGCAGTTTAAGAACAATGACAGCACAACGTTGTGTTCGTGTCAGCGCTCCTGAGTCTGGGATACGGGATGAGAACCGGCTGTCTCCCCCACAGGTGCGTGATGATGGCTGCAGCGTTATCACCACTCAACCCCCCCGACAGCAGTTCTGCCTCGCAGCCACACACCTCCTCCGCCAGCAGCGCCATGTCCTCAGCTGAAAATGAGAACATAAAGAAAACAACTCAAACAGTTGAAATTGCCCTTCAGTTGCTTGTAAAACAGAGTGAATTAATACTAAAAATAAAATATTTTAGTTGCACACCTGGTTATCACATAACATTTTAATTGCATCCTACATCTGGAGTGTTATGTCTTATTTGTACTTGTGAAGACATCCAGTGATGTCGAGGTAGGAACTTTAGCTTCAACGCTTCATTGTGCCATCAGACAACTTCCCAATAAACTAAACTGTGATCCATCACAACAGAAGCGAACATCCCTTTGTTCTTGTTCCAGATACTATCATTCAACATCATTCAAAATAGACTCAACACCATTTACACACCGTTGTTACCTGAAAACATTTCCCCCTGTGCCGTGTATCCCCGGCTCCGTGCCGTCTGGGCAACAGTTTCCATGTCGATACTCAGCTGTGGCTTTCGAAGGTGAGCGGACATCCACAGAGCCACCAGACCGCACCTGATAGGGATGAACAACACGCTCAGCTGGAAGAGTCTAGCACGTCTTAGGCCTTGAAGCAGAAACAAAGCAAACTAATAACACCACAGCATTGAACACGCAGCAGTTGTATTTGTGCTTTGTCAGTCAAAGAAGATCAAGGTGTTACTTGATTCTGATTACAGATTATTTAAAAGTCAGATTTCCCACTCCCTCCCTCTCTCCAACATCTTTGCACATCTGTGTTTGACGCCAGTGTACTGACTGACTTACTGTGGACCATCTTGGATGAGCGAGGGCACATACGTGTTCACCAGGATCCACTGCAGGTCCTTCCTGAAACTGAAGCACACAAGAAAATACACAACATAAACACACATTATATGACAATTCAGTTCAACAGTCTTTTTCAAGTGAGACATTGTCACAGGGCTTTTCCTATTTTCACAAGTGAAGACGTCAACAGAAAAGTAAACATTACTTCACACAGGAAGGACTTATTACAGAACATTTGGATAGTATTGCACATGTGTATTTTATAATCTTACCACTGGGTGTTTGTACTCAACATGCTTACAGGGGGAAATAGTTCTATAAATAGTTATTAGTCAGGTTAAAGTATGTTTTTCATCTCTTGTTGTACATCTCACCTGCTCTCTCTCTGACTGAGCAGTAAGCAGGCCTCAGTGTGGTTCCCCTCCACAGGACTTCTGCTGCAGGCTATAGTCTGATAGAGCTTCTTCTTGGGGGAGAAGGCTGGAGGAGGTGGAGGGCCTGGAGGAGGAGGAGGAGGAGGGGGAGGAGGAGACGACAGGGGGCCCTCCAGTGACATCTCCACTGACCTCCTTAATCCTGTACCAGGTGGTGGTTCGGTTAGTATGTTGTAAGTTACAGAAGTTCTAGCACATTACCCATCGTGATAACATTGTAACACCCGTCACTCTCTCCTACCTTTATCCTCCTCGCTCTGTAGTCTGCAAACAAAGCGTAAAGTTAGTGAAGCTATTTTCACTTGGTGGTCAATGTTCTTTGGTTTAAAACAGGAATCAACATGTGTTTCCCTTTAGCGGCCGTCAATCACAACAAATATATGTCATATTTTAACCCTGCACCCACTTTTGAGACTAGCAGAGCTGAGCTAACAGCGCTGCTTACCATATTAGGAAGCGCGTGACTCTTCTTCTTGGGCTTCATGGGCGCACCACCGTCCACCGCTTAAGGGCCACAGCGCCCTCTGCTGCGTCCCCTCTACAGTGCAGCTCATAGGCTGTATTGTGTGGGATAATGACACGAGATAATTTTGTTATTCGTTGCACTTTTAATTTATGTGTCCGAGTATCTATCGCCTGCCTAATAAGTAAACAAAAATACGATTAAAAGAGTAATAAAAGGGCGCTCAAGTCATCTGACCAGGAACAGGTGTTAAACAACATTTTGTCACCCGAGCTATCAGAATCTGTCAATCGCTCGTTATCAACAGGGTCCATTTTTAACTCTGATAATATGTGCTCCTTTCTAAACAATATTTTGAATCGGTAATTGGGTAACATCAGCTTTTACAAATTACAGAAAGTGTGATTAAACAAGAAAAGAAACGTTAGTGGTGGTCACTGATCTGATGGGTTACGGGATTTAGCGGAAACGGCCCCAGTGTTGTTTCTTAACGCGAGAACAGGGAACGGGATTTGAGAAAGCCGAAATTTCATTCACCACTTCGAGGAGGGTATTCCATTGACGACGAGCTGATCGATTAAACCATTCCGTGGTAATTCAGACCTTTTGGTAAACTATTCGTGGAATCGCATCCCCCATTTGTACGTTACGTGTACATTGCAGGCCATTAGGCGTAATCGATAGATCAATATATTTAGCTCTAGTAAACTATAGCTAACGCTAGTTTTTAGCTAGATAAAGGCTAGCGTTAGCTATAGTTTACTAGTTTCTAGTTTACTAGTTTCTAGTTTACTAGTATTCAACCACGTTATTCCAGTCGGACGGTTGTTACGTTAGCTGCTTGTCAGCTAAGCGATAAGTGTGCTCTCATCTGGTTTAAACTGAACATTGAAAGGGTTTCCCTCCAACCTTTCATCTGCAGGTTTAGAAGATGGCCGCTCCGGACGTACGGCTTAATCACACAATCTACATCAACAATTTGAATGAGAAAATCAAGAAAGATGGTAAGTTTTTCCTAAACGTTACTTTCTAAGTTTACATTTCTGGTTTGAAGTTAAATGCCTTCAGCTCACAGAGGGCCCCTCTCATGAGACTGATTTATCGCATGTTTAAAATATGTACAATGAGAGCTACGTATGTGTAGACTCACATTAGCAATACAGCTGATTCTGATATTTATTGTTTCTACAGAGTTGAAAAAGTCGTTGTACGCCATCTTCTCCCAGTTTGGACAGATTTTGGATATCTTAGTTGCACGAAACATGAGGATGAAGGGTCAGGCCTTTGTCATTTTCAAAGAAGTTAACAGCGCTTCCAATGCTCTGAGATCCATGCAGGGATTTCCTTTCTACGACAAACCTATGGTAGGTTCATCCCACAGTGAATAATGCATCACGAGGGGCTTCACAGATGATCCAAGATTGCACAAAGGATCCACACAATATAACAACTGCATATAAACTGTAGCCTCTGAGATACATGGGGTCCTAATTTACTCCTCTGTCTTCTCCAGCGTATCCAGTATGCCAAGATTGACTCAGACATCATAGCTAAAATGAAGGGGACGTTTGTGGAACGTGATCGTAAAAAGGAGAGGAAGAAGATCAAAGGAGCTGATGCAGGGGCCGCTAAGAAGGGTGTACCAGGAGCTGCTGTCTCCATGGTTGCTGGAGTACCTGGTGCCATGCCCGTGAGTAGAGCAATGGGGGTTATAGTGTTCATTAATGATTAAACTGGAGCATACAGGTTACCCAGATTAGAGTGAAGGTCATCAAGGGCAAATATGTTAGTGGAAAATGTCATCACAGCAACTGACATGCTCATCTCTGTACTCCAATCATCAGGGAATGCCTCCCATGAACCAGGCTCCTCGTATGATGCACATGCCAGGCCAGCCACCTTACATGCCTCCTCCTGGCATGATGCCCCCTCCAGGGATGGGTCAGATGCCCCCTGGTTCCATGCCTCCTGGACAGATGATGCCTGGACAGATGCCTGGACAAATGCCCCAGCAGGTATGTTGTCATTTCTTTTTTCTTTTCTTTTTAAAAAAAATGTTTACCTGGTGATTCTAATCTGATATCTATTGTCTTCATCCTCACAGATTGCAGAAAATCCTCCCAATCACATCCTCTTCCTCACCAACCTGCCAGAGGAGACAAACGAACTCATGCTCTCGATGCTCTTCAACCAGTTAGTACTCCCCTCTCTGCATTTGATCTTGCACTTTATTATTCATCCTTTTATCGAATGCCTGACTGTATTGTTTGTGTTCAGGTTTCCCGGTTTTAAGGAAGTGCGTCTGGTCCCTGGTCGCCACGACATCGCCTTTGTGGAATTTGAGAACGAGGTGCAGGCCGCCGCTGCACGGGACGCACTACAAGGCTTCAAGATCACACAAGCGAACGCCATGAAGATCTCATTTGCTAAGAAATAACTCCTTTCAAGTCTGCTCTTTTTATGTCATGCTGGAACACATGCCTTTTTAGAGAGGTACAGCAGTGACCCAAACGAAGAAACCTTTTTACACATTGATGCTCAAGAGTTTTTTTTTCTTTTTTCCTTTGTACAGGATTACATGTAAGTATAGATTTTTGCATTAAGTTGCTCTGTATTATCATACCACACTTGCAGAACTCTTGATTAAAAACACGTCAGGTAAATGTATGGATTTCATTTGATTCCTACTCAAATCCTTGAGCAACTTGTTGTGTCTGCTGTATGTTGTCATAAAGCATTGCACCCAGGGTCTGGTCTACCAGACATTGTACCTGGCGCTTTTGTTTTTGATATTAAAGTGAATTTTCTTTGAGAAAATGTTCTGCCTCCCTCCTTATGTATTTATGTTGCAGTCGGGGTTTGACCAATAGATGATGATAAACTTTCTCCTACTTCTGATGGTGTGTTGCGGCTGTCTGTTCTGCATGGTCTATAAGAAAGTTATTTTTCTTCATAATGTTGTGTTAAAGTATTAAGTAGCATAACAAATAAACAAAGTATCTGCATGTCAGACTTATGATTATGCTGTTGACCTCTTAAACACTTGAGTTATCTGAAATTTTTAATGAGCGCAAATGGAAACTATTGTGTCGAAATTGCCAATGAGTAGATGCTTGACGTGTGTTTAAATCACATCCTCACAGGCCTTCACACACTAGTCATTACAGGCCAATAAGGACCGCCACGTCCCCTCAGAGGCTGGACTCATGAGCAGGGCGGAGTGATCTGTGAATCCGGCCTGAAAAGCTTAATTTAGACTCTGCTGCGCTCAGCAGCTGGGCTGTTATGGACTGTTGTGGACTTAAACTGCGGCCAGAGTAGTTGTCTTCAGGTCAGCTCAAAT
Organism: Clinocottus analis; assembly: GCF_023055335.1. Lineage (NCBI taxonomy): Eukaryota > Metazoa > Chordata > Actinopteri > Perciformes > Cottidae > Clinocottus > Clinocottus analis. The sequence continues at coordinate 16,885,216 of NW_027175931.1, read as the reverse complement.
TGTACACATACATGCACATTCTTCTGTAGTTCCCCCAAGCCTTTCCACACTCCCTTATTTTGCCTTGAGAACGCGCTGACCTTAGCCACGAGGGCGCTCTTGGCTTTATTCAGCAGCACGGCGACCTTTCAGCTGCAGGACTGAAAGGACACGTCTCCGTATCCGGTGGCTGTTTGTGAGTTGAGTCTGAGTGAGTGAGCTCAAACATCAGCTGCTGACGGCGCATATCTACTATTATGGGCACTTTATGCTCTTTAAAATGGTGTTCACAATTCTTAACATTGACCACTTAAACCGAGCCACCATAGGAACTCCGTTTGTGTTGCTGGACCCCTCGCTTAGACCAGCTGGGGATACCATATGTTATTTTAAAATGTGTGCAGCTAATACAAACAAGGTGTATTTGATAATGAACCGTTTATAACTGAGTTCTAAACTATATATTAGAGAGTTTAACTGTTAAGTCATATGCAACAGAGGTTTTATCTCTTATCTTCTGTCGACTTAAATGGTGATTAATAAGTCGTTGATCTCAAAGATTCTGCACAAAAGGACACACGTGACCACAAGATGGCGCCGCATACTCTCGGTAACGACACCGACGGCGTTTTAAGGTTGCCTGTTTTTGGGAAGTCCAGCTCAGGTGAGCCACACACAGCGGCCTTTGAGCACACCCAGGGAGAGATGCGTGTTTCCGGAGGGTTCGTTAGGATTCAGCTCGTGTCTGGAGGTCACTGACTCCGCTATGCAAATCCCCTCTCTGCTCCTTAAGGGCCCTCTGTTCCGCTCCGGGGGTCACGGCAGAGGGCCAGGCCGCCGAAACACCAGCGGTTGTCAGGGAAGCTCTTGAGCAACAAGCCCGCGGAGGAGGGAGGCAGAATCTCATTAGATTGTCTCCGATGAAGAAGGTGCATTGTGTGGAAGTCCTGCACCCAACAAGACGAGCTCTGGAAGTCTGGTGTGGAACATATTCCATGTGGCCGGTGCCAACATTCAGAAGAAGCCTATATGCCCCACAAGTCTCTTTTATATCCATGCGCTCACCCGGTTAGTATTTATGGCCGCTGGCGGCATCATAAAGCTGCGGCACGTTCAAAACCAACGAGTCTAATCTTGAATGCGTGCAGGTGCTGTTCGGTACCTGCGTCACTTGAAACAACAAAGCAGCAGTTTTGTGTGTGGTCAATATATTTGTAACTTTATTGTCACCCCCCCGTAGCACAGTGCTATTTCAATAACGGAGGGTTTCAACTTCAAACGCCTGATGAGACGTCCCCGTTCAGAGGCCGACCGAGCCGGAGAGAAACGGGGGGAAGGAGTTAATTGGCGCGGCGGCGCTTTGAAGCGAGTCGCGGACACAGAGGTCTGAAACCGGAGGAGACGAACCAGCGAGCTGCAACAAAAGGTAGAGAGGAAACAGAAACCCCCACGCAGGAGCAGTGGAACGCGCTCTGGACAATACCATGCGTACATGTGACATGAAGAAAAAGTTCAGGGGTTGGTCCGAAGGTTCCGCGAAAGAGAGAGAGAGAGAGAGAGAGAGAGAGAGAGAGAGAGAGAGAGAGAGAGAGAGAGAGAGAGAGAGAGAGAGAGAGAGAGAGAGAGAGAGAGAGAGAGAGAGAGAGGGAGCGCGAGCGCGCTGGGAACCATCCGGACGAGAGCTGAGAGACGGATATTCCCTGCCTCAGGACACACCCTCAATGCACTCTCTCTCTCTCTCTCTCTCTCTCTCTCTCTCTCTCTCTCTCTCTCTCTCTCTCTCATTGTTTCCCACACTGACTCTGCCGCCGCGGGCTTCCTATCGGGTTCCACCGGCTCAGAGGAGAGAAGCGCAAAGTGGAATCATTCTGCTGGAGAGCCGCAACTTCGGTGCCGGCTTTCATGCATTCATCGCAATTTTTTTTAAAGTCTTTTTGAGCGTGAATCAGGTTTGAGAGAGGTAGAAGAAGAGGAAGAAGAAGAGTGTGAGCTCATTTGGATGAGAGTTCAAGTCAAGTGAGCCGGCAGATTGGACCTTTAAAGCCTCTTAACTCAGGTGGTGGGAGGAAAGCAGCGCAAAGGGGAGCGTGTTTGCGTGTTTGTGTGCATGTGCCGTTCCCAGTGGAAATCCACCCCAGACACAGCGGCAAGGGGTTGATCAGGTGCGTGTGTGTGTGTGTGTGTGTGTGTGTGTGTGTGTGTGTGTGTGTGTGTGTGTGTGTGTGTGTGTGTGTGTGGAGGAGAGGGGTGTGTGGGGGAGGGGGGTGGAATCCAAGCCGAGACAGAGGAGAGGCTTCTCTGACCTGGACGCGATGAAGTGGCTCTGCGTGAGTTTCTGGCTTTAACACCGGAGAGGAGGAGAGGCTGGGCGGACTGACGGACACGGAGAGAGAAGAGGAGGAGGAGGAGGAGGAGGAGGAGGAGGAGGACACACCGCCAAGGCGCGCAACACGGTCCCCAATTCCCTGGCGCAGGGATGGAGAGCACAGGAGCGCGCAGGGTAACTCAGCTACAACCTAGAAACGGGAGCGGAAAGACCCCTGCGAGGCCAGGCATGAGGAGTGACCGACACCAGGGACACCTCCACCTGCAGCGGGCTGTGTTTCTTCTGGTCGCGCTCACGATACAACCGCAGGTAAGCCACCGATTAAGTGCTATTCCGGGCGGCATGTACTTAAACCCCAGGAGCTGACTTTTAATGTGCTTCAGTCTGTATTTGCTTTTTTATCACAGCTGCGTGGAAACGGTCAATATCGAGTCCACACACATGCACACACACACACACACACACACACACACACACACACACACACACACACACACACACACACACACACGTGCACACGCACGTACACGCACCCTCCGTCCCTTCCTCTTTGTGCTGCCCTCATTCTGCTCCATGGCGCGGTGCCCACCTGTTGTCTGCCCGCTGTCTGTTATCCCGCAACACGAGAACTACTGGAGTCCAGTTTTAGAAGCATGGGCTGCAAAATCAAAAATGTGTTGGCATATTAATATTTAAGCAAGATCAGATTATTTGTTTGTGCATTGGGTCAGTGTTTATTACTCCACTGTTTGTAAATGCAGAGTGTAATGAGGCAGACACATCAAGCATGGCTGCATCTGCTATTCTTTGCTCCATCATTAGCAAGTCATTTTTATATTATTTGCAATACATACACTTCCCTCGATTTTCATTTCTCATTGACTTTCTTTCGCTCCAGAACATAGCATCCAGTCACTGCAGCAACTTATGTGATTCAGACAAGCATTAGCTTAAGGCATGTTGTTTGTGCAAATTCTTTGGCTATGCCAACATAACATTGGGCATGAAGGTGCAAACACAAAATATTTGTTCAGTTTTTTGCCCTGCGAGCTGTCAGCTGCTCAGCTGCTATCAGGATGCGTGACAGGATCCTACAGTAGCAAGAACAGGCCCAGAGGTGCTCCAAAGTGTGTGTGTGTGTTCTTCTAAACACTAAGCTCACATACAGCATTTGTGTCTTGGGTGTGTGTGGAGCCCGGGGTCACAGCAGATAAACTCCAGGTCGTGTGAATGTTGAGCGTTCGGGCCGCTCCGCGTGTCTCTCTCTGCACCTCTGCAACCTCCTCACA
>NW_027175931.1:16859122-16876622 GCF_023055335.1 Clinocottus analis | reverse complement strand
AGCAATCGAAAAAAACTGTAAAAACACTTCTGTTCTACAGAGACTTGAAATCCTTTCCATATTCAAAGCAGCTTATGTTTCACTCACTTTCATTTCCTAAATGCTTTCTATCCATTTCCGTAGCTTAATTAGTATCTGCAACTTTCCTAGATAAACTAATAGCTCTGGTTCTTAAAACCCACACCACCGTTAAAACCACACCCTGACCTCTCCTCCACCATTGAGGCGGCCATCTCAAATATGTCCCGGCACACTCCAATTAACCTGACTTCAAATTGTTCAGTGTGCAGTGTGTAGTGCCCTGAATACATGTTCACCCAACCTAAAAACACCCTTAAACTTCAGTTGTTGACGTGCGGTCATTTTGCGTCAGTGAGACCTTGCGTGTTGTAACTGCTTGTGTTTCCATGCATGCCTCTGTGTACCACCAGATACTAACCTGACCTTCTCCTCTCTCTGGACTTAGGCCGTGTGTGCAGTCGGCATGTTCGAGCTTCAGATCCATTACTTCGAGAACCCGCTCGGACTTCTGCAGAGCGGAGACTGCTGCGACCTCCAGGCGGGCGGCGGGCAGCGCTGCTCCGCCAGGGACCAGTGTGACACCTTCTTCAAGGCCTGCCTCAAGGAGTACCAGGCCCGGGTCATCCCGACCGGAGCCTGCACCTTCGGGTTGGGCAGCACGGGGATCCTGGGGGGAAACTCCCAATCGCTCAACCACCGAGGAGGAGCAGGAGGAGGAGGAGGAGGAGCGGACGGCACTAATGGACACATTGTCATTCCTTTCAAATACGCATGGCCAGTAAGTACAGATGCAGTGCTGGTATATGGTTACCAAGGGAACAGGCTAAGCTTCAAGTACAATCCACTCACACTGAAGCTAGCGTTGAATAACAATGACACTCACAGTTCAGACTCACATGCTGTTACACCTTTCTGTCATCTCAGGGGACGAGGTGGAAGAAACCCATCTGACCCAAAGCACCTTGTTCAATGCATACGCTGCATCACAATATGTGTTTCTGTTTGAAGGAACACACCTGAAGAGTTTCCACATGCCACATTAATGTCCACATGGCACGTTAATGTCCACATGGCACGTTAATGTCCACATGGCACATTAATGTCCACATGCCACGTTAATGTCCACATGGCACGTTAATGTCCACATGCCACGTTAATGTCCACATGCCACATTAATGTCCACATGCCACATTAATGTCCACATGCCACATTAATGTCCACATGCCACGTTAATGTCCACATGGCACGTTAATGTCCACATGCCACGTTAATGTCCACATGCCACATTTATGTCCACATGCCACATTAATGTCCACATGCCACGTTATTGTCCACATGGCACGTTAATGTCCACATGCCACGTTAATGTCCACATGGCACATTAATGTCCACATGCCACGTTATTGTCCACATGGCACGTTATTGTCCACATGGCACGTTAATGTCCACATGCCACATTTATGTCCACATGCCACATTAATGTCCACATGCCACGTTATTGTCCACATGGCACATTTATGTCCACATGCCACATTTATGTCCACATGGCACATTTATGTCCACATGCCACGTTATTGTCCACATGGCACATTAATGTCCACATGCCACATTAATGTCCACATGCCACATTTATGTCCACGTGCCACATTTATGTCCACATGCCACGTTATTGTCCACATGGCACATTTATGTCCACATGCCACATTTATGTCCACATGCCACGTTATTGTCCACATGGCACATTTATGTCCACATGCCACATTTATGTCCACATGCCACGTTATTGTCCACATGGCACATTTATGTCCACATGCCACATTAATGTCCACATGCCACGTTATTGTCCACATGCCACGTTAATGTCCACATGCCACATTAATGTCCACATGCCGCATTTATGTCCACATGCCACATTAATGTCCACATGGCACATTAATGTCCACATGCCACATTAATGTCCACATGGCACATTAATGTCCACATGCCACATTAATGTCCACATGACACATTAATGTCCACATGCCGCATTTATGTCCACATGCCACATTAATGTCCACATGCCACATTAATGTCCACATGACACATTAATGTCCACATAGCACATTAATGTCCACATGACACATTAATGTCCACATGACACATTAATGTCCACATGACACATTAATGTCCACATGCCACGTTGCACTGTGACCGAAAGTCACATTTCAGAAATCATTCATATAGAAATTAGATATTTTTTTAATGATTGCCTTGATTCACACAGTGACAATCACATTATTGCAGAGGGAGAGGTCCAAAACCACAAAGAATGAAATCTAATGTAATGCACACATGTACACCTGCAAAGATCAACACATGAGGATGCAGCTCAAAGCAAGGCTGTGCTGGAAAACTTCATTTTCTCTTCCTCAGGTCTACAGATCATTCACTTGAAACCATTTTGGGGTGAACTAACTCTTTGCTCACACTAAGTCATAACTCAAGGGATGATGTCATCATTTTAGATCTCAACAAGTTGATGACCACATGAGATGCTTTACGTCCTCATTTTCCTGGTTTCACAAAAGATTTATAAACAAAACAATATGATTTCAGTGATACATGATAAAAGAAATGACTCTACATATTACAGAACCTCAATAGTAGTTTGCTATATTTATATGTGCAGTAAGGTTTTTCATTCTCTTTTTCTTCCTCTATGTTTCTGTCCTCTTTCTCCCGTCTTTCCTCTGTTCATCCTGAACTTTCTGCACTTAAAATCTTGGACCATCAAGCGCTTGGATCAAACATCCTGCTGCTGGCTGCTTCATCTTGTGTCCTGATGACAGAGCAGACCAATTAATCCTCCATTAGCACCACCGCCGGCTCAGAGTCAAATCAATCATTCAATCGACTTCTCTCTCTTCCTCACACCCTCCCTCTCTCGCTCTCTTCTTGTGGGTTTTCTCCAAATGATTCAGGAAGAAGTTCAAAAACATAACTAAGTAAAGAATGTAATATTGATATCTCTCGTCTTTCCTTCTTTTCTGAAAATATAGGGTAATGAAAATAAGATGCAGTCCTATATATATATATCTTTACAAAAATGATCACATGACAGAGCTATCGAAGTCTAAATCCATCCCTCCATCCCTCCATCATCACGGTTACAGCGGCTCCTTACTGGACTTTAATGCTTCTCTATCAATAACAATAGAGTCGGGGGGAATCCCTTTAAAGCGACTTGGCAGGACAAGAAGGAGGCAGCCTCAGTGTTTCTGGAGGTTTTGTTTCTTCCTCCTGCAGTCTCTTCTTTCTTTTAGTCTCTGATCGCTCGCCGCATGGTTGACTTCTTTCTCATCATGAAAGTAGAACAGAAATGGCAACAAAAGGCCTTGTGGCTCTGATTTGATTCATATTGCAGTGTAATGATGTTTCTGCTTCAGCACACACAACACACACACACAGCTAGTGTCTCCACCTCGCATGAACACACGAGTGTGTGACTCACAGTTGGCTTAGGTTTCTTCTTCTCGATTAGTATCAGTCCATTTACCTGCGAGACTCTCTGTCCCACAGCCAATTATCTTCCTTTATCTGTGTACAGTTGCTTCTGTGTGCGCTTCAGTGTGTGTGTGCTGTATGCATACTGCGTGTGTGTGTGTGTGTGTGTGTGTGTTACACTATGTCCCGTGTGTTGGAGAGGTGTGTGATTGGCAGGTAAAGGAGTGTGAGAAGGTTCTCTGTCAGATAGTCTAGCTGGATCAGTTTCAGGGATGAGCTGCTGGGTGAAGGGGAGGGAGGGAGATAGATAGGGAGAGAGAGAGAGAGAGAGGGAGAGTGAAGAGAGAGAGAGAGAGAGAGAGAGAGAGAGAGAGAGAGAGAGAGAGAGCGAGAGAGAGAGAGAGAGAGAGAGAGAGAGAGAGAGCGCAAGCATGCATTTTGTGCTGAAAGACTCCCTTTATCGTGGCCTTTAAATCTGAGAGGTGGAAGTTGAGCGACCCCCTGGCCAGGTAAGGGATGAACAGGTGAGCGTATCATCAGGTGAGGGATGAACAGGTGAGTGTATCATCAGGTGAGGGATGAACAGGTGAGCGTATCATCAGGTGAGGGATGAACAGGTGAGCGTATCATCAGGCTGCTGTGAGGTTGCTCTGGTTACTGACGTCTCACTTTTACCAATCAGTTAACAACTGCTTTTCTTTGTTCTTCTGTAACATGTGAGTCTCTAGTCTTAATACACAAACAAAAGATCCAGTTTCCTGGACACAGTTATATATCTAGACAGTTAACGGTACTCATATGTTTGTGTAAGAACACTTTTTAATACTGTGTGTAGGCTATGATGGTTGATAATCATTACTCAGACTCTCCCGTTAGATTTCCTCTGGCCTCAAAAAGTGACATTTCCTGTAGACTGAAGGAATCTCTCAGCATCACGTCCCCTCAGCAGCCTCTTGAAGACAGAAGACTCGTTTGCTTCAGACGAGATGTTTGGCATCACACTCTCATGTGCAGCGTGCGAAGCGACAGCAAGCAGCGAGATGACTGCTTCCAGTCTTCATGCTAAGCTAAGCTACCTCTGCTCCGTGGTCTCCTTTACATGCAGACATCAGAGGAGATTCGTTGAGTGGATGACTATTACAGATAGGTCACTAAAGCTGCCACGTCTTTTGGTCTTCGTCGACGAACGTCCTTAAAGCCGATTAGTTGTTTGCTATGCTTTTTTCCTGCTGAATGACTTGTTGCCAAGAAACTGACCAACACATCTCTGGTACAAACAATATTTTACAGATTTTTGGATTCATATATAAGGTCTGCCTCCTGGATATCAGACATTTTACAGATGCTCTGAGGGTCGTGGCTTCAGACCCCCAGCGACAGCATCACAGACACTGCGGGAACTAAACCTGATGTTTCCTCACCTTTGTCCTCCCGCAGCAGTTCATCAAGCTCGAGTTCAGACCTTTTGTTAAAAAGACCTGTGAGAAATGACAATATGATAGCTGCTATAGAAATACTGCGAACTGAAATGAATGGAGTGAATCCACTGTTTAGATTATCCTCACGTCAAGTTTTAAAACTCATTCAGCTTCATTGCCAGAGGCCTGAGAGACTCACATTGGTGTGTGTGTGTGTGTGTGTGTGTGTGTGTGTGTGTGTGTGTGTGTGTGCGTGTGTTTTGATGTGTGTTATCTGTACGCAAAGTGGAGTTCTTTAGAAATGTGTTTCAGTCACATATCATAATCCATATGTTATCTTATATATACAATGTTATATACTGAGAAGTACAGGTACCTAAAAATACTTCAGTAAATGTACCTTTCAATCACTGGCAGGGATTCTCCCCCTACCCCCCCCACCCCTCCCCACCCCTCTCCATGTGTTTTTTTTTTCAATCTATACTGTCAATGGTTCAATAAATACAGTTATACTATCGCATGCAAGTCTTAAAACTGCACTCCATAATAACTCATCAAAGGTTGAATTAACTTTAGTTTAATGACAGTTTTCCTTGAAGCTACTGTTCTTCCACGCAGGTTTCTGTCTGTAGAACACTGAACAGACATTGTTGTTGAGTTTGTTCCACAATGTTTCATGTGTGTTGTGTTGGCGTGGAACCTCGACATATAAAATGTAAAATAAACATGTTATCTCAGGCTTGTAGGTGAACTGAGCAGCTCCTTGTGAGTGAATCCTTGTCAGGTGGCTTCTCTGAGTTCAACATGCAAAGTGTGTCCATCATGCAAATCAGTTCAGGTGAAGCTGCTCTGAGTCTCCATCAGTCTGTCTACTGTTATTCTACTGAGAAAAGATGACAATGAACATCTCACTTCAGTAAAAGTACAAAAGTATAATTCAATTCAATTCAGTTTATTCTGTACAGCCCAAAATCACAAATACAAGATTTGCCTCGGAGGGCTTTACACTCTGTACACATGACATCCTGTCCCAGAACCTCACATCGGATCAGGAACAACTCCCCAAATAAAGATAGTAAAAAAAAGTATCAACAAAATATTATTAAAAGTATAAGAAACTTTGACTGACTGATGCTTTATTGTATATTATGATATGATGACATTGTTAAACCTGATGCATCAGTGTGTTTATACTAATATACTATAGTAGTATATAATACTATAGTATATAATACTGCAGCTGTCAGGTAAATGGAGACAATATACCAGTTTAATATGTTCTTAAGTTAATGTAGTTATCTTCCATCACTGAAACTGATCAGAAGAGACTTGATCATATCACACACACACACACATACACACACACACACACACACACTAACACACGCGTGTGTGCATTCCTGCTGTGTGGGAGCCGAGCAGGAGGGAGGCAGTGAAGGGAAACCAAAGGAGGAGAATAGTTGGAGCTTTCTTTCTCTCCAGAGTCTTTCTCTCTTTCTCCTCCTGTCGTTTGTGTTCTCTCTTTTGTCCCCTAATTGACTCTACGCAGCCTCGCATACCTGCATGTATGCTGATACTGTTGTGCACAGCGTTTGTGTACATGCACACACACACACATGCACGCACACTCACACACACACACTACCCCTAAACTCACAGATCAGGAATTCATCAGCCGACAACACACAAAACACAAAGAAGGTTAATTCTTTTGGGATCTGGAGCTCGTGTTTTTTAGAGATAAGTTAATAACTCGGGGGGTAAACGTCTCAGGGGAAACATGTTTTAATGATTTCATTTGTGTGCAAATTGGATTGCGGGTGGGAGTTTCTTTATTAGGAGAGAAAAGAGGAAGAGGTACCTTGATTCACATGATCTCAGTGAAATTACAGTCTCTGGATGTCATTGTGTGTCATTGAAGGTACACGACCAGTTAAACGGCTACACGGAAGCACTTTCTTCTTTCTTACACTTTCTTCTATTGATCTCTTTCTCTTCTTGTCATATCTCATCGGCCTCTTTCCTTCCACACACACACACACACACACACACACACACACACACACACACACCCTCCAGCGCCCCCTCTCTCATTGTGAGCCCTTTGTTCCCTGCCGCTGCCCTCCAGTGATGCTCGGCCTCACGGCGTCCAGGTGGATTACACTGAGGGGAGAGCTGTCATGGAGCCTCCTCTTCTCTCTGAGCCGCCCAAAGCTGGACATTTCATTGAGCCGCCATCATGAGACACACTCTGTCCAGAGTCCTCAGTGATGGTTGTAACCCGGCTCATGAGGCCTCTGCACCTCCTCTCTGTCATTCCACTGAGAGACACGTCCTCCTTCTTTACTGAAGGGAAATCCAGGAGCACAAACTATCCTTTAATCATCCATCTGTCTACCAGGTGGTTGAAGAAAGAAGCAATTCAGAATATCACTTTAGGAATGGACATTGTTATATGGAGAGGAGGTGCAGCTATTGTTTAATGGAGAGGAGGTGCAGCTATTGTTTAATGGAGAGGAGGTGCAGCTATTGTTCCATGGAGAGGAGGTGCAGCTATTGTTCAATGGAGAGGAGGTGCAGCTATTGTTTAACAGAGAGGAGGTGCAGCTATTGTTTAACAGAGAGGAGGTGAAGCTATTGTTTAATGCAGAGGAGGTGCAGCTGTTGTTTAATGCAGAGGATAGTTTCCTTGGTAAGAGTGAGAGGCGAGCGCTAAGATGTAACGCTCGTTATTATTAAGTCTGGCTGATGATTTGATGAAGAAAACGATCGTTGGTTAAAGTCGATATCTACACATTTAAACCAAGCAGCAAATTACTTTCATTCCACTATTGTTCTCTAATATTTTTCTCACTATTTTTCTGTCAATTTGAGACCAGCAAGTTTAGGTTGTCATAGGAAGTTGTTCTATACAGCAGACGTGTTGTAGAGATTTCACCGATTGTCACATGACCGTCTTCATACATGTCTTCAATGTAAGATTCCTGCTGTTTGTTTATAAGAGTCTGGAAACCCGAGCACACACGCTGTGAACACACACTGTGAACACACACTGTGAACACACACTGTCCTGTGAACACACACCACTCCCAGACTATTTTCTCCCTCATATTACCTCTCTGGAAGTTCAGCCGTGGATGTAAAGCGTCCAGACATGGTGATTTCCTGTGGAAGTCGGAGGGAGGGAGGGTGAGGGGGGGGCGGGGTATGAGGGCAATCAGTCTAGGCTGGGAGGGAAGGAGGGAGAGAGGGAGGGAAGGAGGTGTAAAGAGTTGAGAGTAATGAGCCAAAGGGGCAAGTTCATTTAAGCGCTCTGGAGGAGAGACTGGGTAGGAAGGAAGTGAGAGTCGGAAAGCGGTTTCTGGATGATCTCAGTGCGGAGCTCAGGTGTTCAGGGCGGGGTGCACATGTGAGTCTGTCATGACATCTCACCCAGAAGCATACATGCAGCAGGAGGTGAAGCAGGGAAGATGACGGGGTGGAGAAGGCGCAGGGCGCCGTGGGTACGGTGTGCTGAGAGGCCTCTGTTGTTCCACAGAATAGTTTAGTTTAAGTCAATTAACTGCAAGAATGTGAGCGTCAGAGAGGGACAGACAGTGTGACAGTAACTCAGGGTTTCCTCCCAGCTCTGAGGAACTTTATACTTCTTCTCTTCACAGCTTCTAGTTCCTTTAACACTCACTCAGCACTCTGTAAAGAAGCTGCTGTCTCTGAGCTGCAGTTCCACCAGAGTGGGGTTTCCTCTGTCAGTGTTTGAAGAGAAAACAATAAATTCAATTATATGTCATTTGTTGATTGACAGTTTAAGGATGTGACAACGCTCTGCTTAAAGTTTGACGCTTTATGAAAAGATAGTTTGGGTTGAAATACGTACTTTGCTCAGGTTAGTGGACCATGGTCATGGTTACAATAATAACCGGACTTAAAAATGGCAAATTATCCAATATTTCACAAAAAAAAAGATTAAATACAGATAGTTATAGAAGTTAGATTTGTATTCTTTAAAACCACGTTAAGCATTTCACGACCACTCACATACATCCTGTGAGAGTTAGCTTGAGAGTTAGCTTTAGCTGCTACAACAATGAATAATTAATATTACAGGGAAATTATACTGCAGAATTAATACTTTTACTCTTGAAACTGTGATGTCTCTGACTTGTAATATTCTATAAGTCTGCAGGTGAGGATGAAGAGGGTATCTAGTGGCGGGTCAGCGAGGGCGAAGAGCAACTGCTAATTATGTCCAGAAGAAAAGAAAAACAAAAGAGACGTCAGGAATGCCAGAACAGAGACATTTAATTATGGGCCGGGGTCATGGGAGCAGGGCGGGGTCGCGGCTGCACACCGGGGGTCCGATTCCACGTCTCATGTGTTTTTCACCTGAGGGCAGGAGATGGAGAACACGCAGAGGCATAAATGAGCCGGCGTGATGTCACGTCTGTCTCTCCTCTGCACCGGACACGCCCTGACACGGAGAGAGGATGTTTCTTCTTTGTTGTTGTAAGCAGAGAATCGATGGACACAAGGCTGCTTTCATCATGAGGTCCATACACCATGATATGTTATATGTTCATCATGAGGTCCATGTACCATGTTGTGTTATACTTTCATCATGAGGTACATGTACCATGATGTGTTATACTTTCATCATGAGGTACATGTACCATGATGTGTTATACTTTCATCATGAGGTACATGTACCATGATGTGTTATATGTTCATCATGAGGTCCATGTACCATGATATGTTTTATTTCATCATGAGGTACATGTACCATGATGTGTTATACTTTCATCATGAGGTACATGTACCATGATATGTTTTATTTCATCATGAGGTCCATGTACCATGATATGTTTTATTTCATCATGAGGTCCATGTACCATGATATGTTTTATTTCATCATGAGGTCCATGTACCATGATATGTTTTATTTCATCATGAGGTCCATGTACCATGATGTGTTATACTTTCATCATGAGGTACATGTACCATGATATGTTTTATTTCATCATGAGGTCCATGTACCATAATGTGTTACTCTTCAGTCTGAAGTATATCATAATTTCTGCTGTTTGCATCATTCTTTCACTTCAATATTAACAGCATGAAACTGAAAACATGGTTCTTTATCTACTGGAATAGTAATGCCGTTGTTACTGTGGTTACCTTCGGCACTAATTTGCGGTGCAGGTGAGGTGTCAGCGATCCAATCGGGTTCAGGCACAGCTGCTGCCATGACAACCGTTTGCATGTTTGTGTATGTGTGTGTGTGTGTGTTCATGTGAGTTGTCTATTGTGTTTGTAAATGTGCGAGTCTGTAATTACTTGAGCTTTCTGATGCTAAGGGTGAAAGTTGGCACGTGCACCACCTGCAGGTTATGAATATTAAAAGTGGTGTGAAACCGTTGCTATAAGTTATTGTGTTGCCTTCAGCTGCACAGCGAGTATTTAATAGTCATTTAGTCTCCTGCCTGTAGGCGTCAAACTATTTTGACTGCACTGATGTTTTATATGTACACAAAGGCTTAAGTGCATTTGTTTAATGGCTGAATGAAAAGCTTCTCTCCACTTCTTTCTGGAGAAAAGGTCTTTGGACCTGTGAGATGAGATGAGTGTCGGCAGTTCATTACATATTATACTTTATGCTATTTGATTAGCTATAGAGACCTGAAGATGCAAAAAAATACATGAAAGATTATCAGATATCTAAAAAATACAGCTACATCATATTTAGCTAAATCATTTTAAAAGAAAAGTGTTAAAACTAATATTAAGACCTCTACTTTTCCTTTAAACTTTGGTTTATCAGGATTATGATTTATTAATTCATTGTTTAGACGTCCAGCTGCAGCTTTACTGTTTACCGGCTGTTTTAAAAGATTAAATATATAAATAAAAACCTTATTACATGACACCTGCTCAGCTCCAATACGCCGCTAGCAGCTAGCTGGTGAGCACAGTGGAGCATTTAACAGATTTAGAGTCAGATATTTTCCTGAGACCAAAAATGAAGCCAACAGAGTGAAATATTACATTCACAAAGAAGAAAGGAAATACTGATCATGCTGCTCTGCAACTACTTGATGTGTGACTAAGCAGCTGTTTGCTAACTAGTTTGCAATATCAACCTTGGGTTTCATGATAAGTCGACTGACAGCTGTCTTTTTTAGCTTTTACGAGTTAAGTTTCTTCAAGAAATAAAAAGCTAATTTAAAAGCCCAAGTAACGGAAATAACACACTGTGTCTTTCTTCTTCATAGTTTGTAAAACATGTAGTGTAACTCGTTCAGTTTCCAGCTCCACAGCTGAGCTTATCGATGACAACGATGAAAGCACCAAATCATGTCGTCTAAAATGATTAATGGCCCGTTTTGTTTCCTACGGTCTCCATTGTAGTATGGAGACTAATATTTTCAGGGCTGAATGACAGCATTGTATATGGAAAAATAAAGATTAGCAATCTAGCCGGGTAATATTGGATGCCTGTGTGTGTGTCTGAGTCGCGTGTGCGTGTGTGAGTGTGTATGCATTGGTGTGTGAGCTCGGAGGGCAAATTCCTCGCTCAGGGCTGGGAGTTCTTCCTGTCGTAGAGCTGTGTTTGTACAGCCTGGCTTTGTCGGGATATCCTACCCTGCCCCTGTCTGAGGGGGAGAGAGGGAGTGACGGAGGGATGGACCGATGGGGAGGTGAGGGAGGGAGAGGGAGTGATGGAGGGATGGACCGATGGGGAGGTGAGGGAGTGATGGAGGGATGGACCGATTGTGACACACCAGTTGTATGAGTTCATAAACCTTCATTAAATAGAACTTGATGCCATCACAAATGTCTGCCGAGTGGTTAGCCTCCAGTTAGCTTCACTGCTGTTAGACTAATGTGAGCCTGAAGGCAGCCAGAAGCCTGAAGGGAGGGACGCTCCTCCATCAGGACTAACTCTTGTCCTGCATTGCTTTTTGAGAAAGCTTCTCCAACAATCAGAGTGAGAAGTGATAAAACATGTGTGTGTTTATGTTGCTAGTAGAAATAGTTTAGATGGACAGAAAAGGAAAGAGACAAAATGATTGACTGATATCTTGTCTGATCATATGATCTTTTCTCTACAAATCAATATTTGGACAGATGTCAAAGTTATAAAAAAGTATGACATCAAACAGTTTTTTGGAGAGAATGTGCAGTGTTTAAACAGGATACTCGACTGTATATTTCCCATTAAATAGTCAAACAAGCTGTGACTGCAGAGGGAAGCTCTGTCCTCTTTCCATCTTTCAGTGTTACTTATTCACAGGAAGCTTTTTTAATTTTGGCAAACACGTATAACTAATTAACTGATTATACATTATTGCATTGCCTTCGTTGCTGAAACAGAGCACACAGTAATGTTATTAGTTCCACTTTTTCCTGCTCTGCCAAGTTAAATTGTCTTCTGTGGAAATGGTCAATGAATACTTTTAATTTGGAAACTAAAAAGAAACAAGCGCGCTCTGATGCCAGCGAGGCTGTCGTGATGAATGTTGATCACATTTATTCAGAGATTAGAACAATATTGAAAATGTGAGGCTTGTTGGGAACAAATGAATAACCTTTCTTTCTCAGCTTTCAAAAGGTTTTCAATGTCAATGTACGATTCAAAACATACTTTATCTGGAAAGATATTATTATTATTATTATTATTATTTTATCATCATTGTTATCTCTGAGCTGTAAAAGAAGACATAATAATAAATGTAACAATGGTTATAGAGGAACTTTTGTCCCCTGCTGGACCAAACCTCCATGTTCTCGCTAAATATCCCTCCACACACACACACACACACACACACACACACACACACACACACACACACACACACACACACACACACACACACACACATACACACACAATCATACAGTATGTACGTTCCCATGACGTTATTTCCCTGCTGTTATCACTTCGGGCATCATCTCCACAAACAGACCAAATATCACAGAGGTTTGTTTGAGTCAGACTGAGGTTTTAAAATATCCTTCATCGTGGACTTTGATGCTATCAGCTGCTTCTTAGTGATGTTTACTGAATATTGTCCTCTCTGAACCTCTAATGGCCGCCGTCCTCTCTGATGTCACAGGTTGTGTGATTGCTTCGTGTCCGTGTGAATGCGAGCGTGTTTTGTAAAGCTTGTCAGGAAGCGTTTACTGTGGAGGATTCTCCTCATCTTTTACTCCCATATTCTGTTGTTGTGAGTTTAACCTGGTGACCGTGGTTAGTTGGACCTCTTCGGGCTGCTATACACAACCACAAATCTGAGCCGCAGGGCTCACCATGGATACGCCCTTCCTGTTTCAAAGACAATATCATAACTCACCTGTCTGTGGTGCAGAGGTGAGGCTGTGAGGGGGAGAAGGAGAGAGAACAAAAGCAAACGGCTCTGGACTTCCCAGAGGTCTTAACCTGACATAGCAGACAGTTGTGGGCAGAAAGAGTGGATAGATGAAGGGCGGGGGAAGAAGCGGAGAGATTGGAAAGACGATAAGACTAAAAGGTCTGCGAGTACGCCAGCAGTGAGGTCATGCTGTTTGGGCAGCGGCTGCTTCGTCATCATCATGAAAATAAAAAACAACGCTCCGACTCGAGCAGCATTTTTGCGCAGTGTTGAGCAGAGGAATACATCTTTGAAAAGGAAAAGACAATCTTGGGAGGGGGAGGGGAGTAGTTAGAAAGAGAGTTTTTACAAGGTAGACATGGATATGGTAGGAAATGCTTCATTGACCTTTTGAAACATTGAACCAGTGTTTTGTTGCCTTTAATCATGAAGTAGTTACTTCTGATTATTTTTATTGAATCATTATTTGATGCCCAAAGAGGTCGAATTATAAAACATTTCCAATAAAAGAGCGTAAAATCTACTATTAAACCTCTGGTTCTGTCGAACTAATGTGAGTACAATGGACTGCAGGATCTCTCAGTGTGAAGATGTTAATCATGAATATTAAGAGTTGTAATGACTGCAGCTGGTCTGTCTGTGGGCGACCTGCTAGCTGCCGGCCTTAATGAAGCGGCCTCTGCAACCCAGCACAGCTCATTAGCTGCAAGACTTCTGCGTGTGTGTGTGCGTGCGTGTGTGCGTGTGTGCGTGTGTGTGCATGCGTGTGCGTGGGTGTTCTTCCCCTTCAACCTTTCTTCTTGTCTTGTCACGTCTCGTTTCTTTTGTGATCTGTCTTGTATCTCTCCATCCTTTTGTTCTTTATATGTAAACTGCAGCTGCCACAGTTGCCTTTCTCCTCTACCTTTCTTTGACCTTTTTCTTTACAAACGCCCGACATAATTAGTCTTCCCACCCCTCTACTTACTTATTCTCCTTCTGTAAAGTCACTTTTCCTCCCATCTCCTCATCTGTTGCAGTGAAGATACACTGGATGTACCTCCACTTAAGGAAAATCCCTGACTCAGTGTTTTTCACTCCATCAATTTTCTCCCCTCTAACATTTTGCACCTTTACTGCAACCCTTCATCTTCTCTTCTCCTGGTGTTTCGCCTCTTTTTGCCTCTGGCTGATGGCAGCGTTGCTGCCGACCTGCTGCCTTTAACATCCCTTCACGTCGCTCTCTCACCTCCTATGTCCATCAGCTGCTTCCTACAGTATTTATCTCCTTCCCTCAGTAAGATTCCTCCCCCCTCCTCGATCCCAACTCCCCCCTCTAGCTTCCCTGGCAGTTTATGCTCTCGCAGCAAAGACGTGACCACACATCCATGTAGCCTTTTAGGAGGAACTTTACCCACAATGCACACGGTGGAGGGATTTGCATGCGGGCGCTGTTGTGTTTCACAGAAGGCGGAATGGATGGATGGAGACCGAGTTGTAGGGGAAAGTGTTGGTCTGAATTATTCATTAGTCTATAAGATGAGCCGAAGCATCAGAAAAGGAAAACACCTGTCCTCTGTTATCTCTCCAGTGAGATGTCTTTGGAAGCTGAAAGTCATCATTTGAAGATGTCCAGTTTATGCCGGACTCCTCTTCTTGTGAAATACACTTTATATGGGCTGACTTCCTCTTCACATAAGGCTGTGCATTTTAATACATGATGAAGGTTTCGTCACATGGACTGTAATGCTGCGTTCAGCAGTACAGGACACAAAGATCCACATACAGTGTAATCTTTACATCGTCCTCTCACCACACAGATATCGAAACACACAAACACTTCCCACAGCAGTGAACTCTGTATATTTCCATTTCATGCTCTTCATATTTCCACTTCATTTATTCCTCTGCTGTAGTTACTACTTACCTTTCAGATCAAAGTTGTCGAACCTTCAATGAGTTTTGTAATATCTGATTTGTACAGATGGTGTAAAGCATATTTGTAATGTAATTATTATTACGTGTAATAAAGTAAAATGTCTTCATACTTCATTTGAATCCTCCCGTACATTGGATATGATGAGACTTCATGGGTCCAGAGGTCATAGAAACCCACGAGCAGGAAGTGATGCTTTTTATTCAACCAAATGTCAGGAATCGACATTCAGGTCATAATATTCAATGATATTTCCCATCAAGAAATGGTACTTAATTTACTTGGTGAAGGTTAAAATCCATCTCATCTCTATGTTAAAGACGTATCTTTGGCCTCCATCATTAAAACAAGATCATGTATTTGTGTTGTTTCATTGTGATATAAAACACAATGTGTGTGTGTGTGTGTGTTAAACAGATTCTCTGTGTTTTCTCACAGAAGTCCTTCTCTTTGGTGTTGGAGGCTCTGGACTATGACAACGACACGTCAGAATCAGGTGAAGCTGCAGTGTGTGTGTGTGTGTGTGTGTGTGTGTGTGTGTGTGTGTGTGTGTGTGTGTGTGTGTGCTTGCGTGCATGTGTGTGTGTGTGTGGCTTTATGTGTCGATGTTTGAATGCATATATGATCTATATATGATGATCTCCTCCTGCTTAGATGTAGCCAAAGTGTATAACAACTATGTAAATTCATTGAGGATTATAACCATCGCCGCTCTGTCAGATTAAACCAGATTAAACCAGATACTGCCATTAGTGTGTATTTCATCAATCTGGTCAAACCAGGCATCTTAATTATACTTAGCTTTTCGTAGGACTAGTTGGTGTTACCTTTTTCTCCTTTCTGATCAAATGTAGATGTAATGATGTGGAATAACACTCCAGCTAATCCAAATAGATTTTTCAATGTGGGAAAAAAAACGTCGGACTCTGACTGCACATCTTCTAGCTTCAACCAGCCGCCATCATTGTGGTTGTTTTTTCCTGTTTTTTTGTGGGGAATTATTTTAATAATAAAAAAAAGTTGAAAAATCAGTTTCTAAATTCTGACTGAATATTTCGTAACTGTCCGATATATCAACATTTATGTATTTGGGCATTTAAGCAATGAGTTAGCTTTCTGACTGTTGTCACCTCCTTTCTCCAAAGTAAATGTTTGGCAGTATATTATGAACTTAAGCTGGGTTCAAAAATACGCTGTAAATTAGCTTTAGCGAAGGCTAGCTTTAGTCAGTCACGGCTGTTTGTTTTTCCTCACCAAATGTATGTTTTTTCTTATACAGTTCTATGGCATAATCATTAGCATATGGGATTCTTAACATAATTACATTTTGACCAAATATATAGAACTGTACTTTGGTTTGTGGTGCAGCGGCTCACTGTCTGGTTTCCATCCCCGACCTCGGGCGACTGTGGCTCAGTGGTGAGCAGGATGGTCTTTCAATCAGAGGATTGGCTTGCCCATGTCAATGTGTCCTTGAGCAAGACACTCAACCCTAAAATGTCTCCCGTAGCTGCGCCTACGTTGTATAAGTGTGTGTGAATGGTTGATGATACTGAGGTGGCACCTTGCATGGTGGCTCCTCCCATCAGGGTGTGAATGGGTGAATGATGTCATGTAGTGTTAAAGCGCTTTGAGTGTTTGGAAGACTAGAAAAGCGCTCTACAAGTACAGGTCCATTTACCGCGGCGGTCCATCTGTGTGGAGCACGTTCTTCCCGTGGTTCCCTCTGGGTCTGGGTTCCTCTGGGTTCCTCCGCCTTCGTCCAATAGGATCGGCTCCAGCAACCCCGCGACCCTAAACAGGAGAAGTGGTTTGGATAATGGAAAAAGTGTACTGACATTTCTTTAAATTCAATTATCCACAAGCAGCATTTCCTTTGAGGCAAACCAATCACGGGCGCTTGTTTACGAGTATGCGTTGTTCAACATGAAGCAATGTGAACATACTCGGAAGGTCTTTTAACCAGACCCTTTCATTTCCTGCTCGTCTCCTTATTGTTTCTCCTCATAATCAGGAAAAGCTCCATGGCGGGAATGTGAGCTGCGTGCTATAAAAAGCGCAACACTTGCATCGAGGGAGACAGATGTTTCTGTGCCTTCCTCATTCCTGTCATACCACAGTCCTCTCTTTCGTCCTACAATCCGCCAGCTTCCCTCAAACATATCCACAAGATCCAAAAGATGGCTGCGATAATGAGAAACTGAACCGTCCTCCTCGCTGTCTGTGTCCGTCTGTCCCGTTCTCTCCTTTCCTCTGCCCTCCAGAGCTGCTCTTACATCTTGTTTGCATTATCTGTC
>NW_027175931.1:16846622-16854122 GCF_023055335.1 Clinocottus analis | reverse complement strand
CCTCGCAGCGTGACCTCGCAGCGTGACCTCGCAGCGTGACCTCGCAGCGCTGCCTTCATGTTGCGATGGTAAAATGGAACGAAGGAAACCAGAGTGGAAACCACTGGAACCCTGAAGGACACGCAGCTAGCTCACGGACATCCTGCGGCCGTGCCCATCCCGCCGCTGTCTCACCAAATGTGACTTCCTCCTCAGCAGGTCGCTGATTGGAATGCAGAGAAGCAGGAAGTCTGGGAAAATTAGTGAGGGTCCCTCTGTTACCCCCTGCAGGTTACTGACCATGACCAAGTCAAGGGAGTCTGTTTTCTTCTTTGGCTCTCAATCTTTAAATGGCTGAACTGTACAAGTAACTAATCTCACATACTTTGTGGTGATATTGAGATTTCATAAAGGTGCTGTTGGTATTGTCAGCAGTGATCCAGATGTATTCAGTGTGGATTGCAGGATTTAATGCCCACGGACTGAGCGTCACTTCTATTCATATGAGCTGTCTCCCTCGTCTCTGATGATTCTCTTTTTATGTGTTTTGTTGACAGCGGTGTGCAGGCAGGGCTGTCACCAGGCCCACGGCTCCTGCACTGCACCTGCAGAGTGCAAGTAAGTCCAAGGAACACTTCATGAGATGTATTTTAACTGTAAGCACGAGCATAGCAGACACCAAGGCTGAAAGATATGCAATGATGTTCAAAGTAACAGCAACACAACGCAGATCCCATTACTATTACACAATCTATTCACTACATTGAAGAGCAATATTTTAAACATTTTCCGACCTTTGCTAAACACTCCAGTCATTCACAGATGCCACTGTTTCTGGTGTATTGCCAAAATACAACATTCAAATCAAGTTTGTTTTTTTAACCTTAGTCGGTGACAGAGAGCACTAATGGACTATTTTCACTCTGCAGTCATTACTAAAGTAATGACTGCACAAACTAAACTACTAGAGTTAAAGCTGCATACAACCTGGGAAATAATGTCTCTGTTGTGAATACAAAATGTTCACGTCTACATCTGCCTCAGCAGAAACTAGAGCAAGTTACAATCACTGAAAGAAGTGATATCAGTGTACATTCCCAAAGCATGTGCATAAAATGACCAAAGGAACAGGTTCAAAACAGTTACTGTCAAGCCAGTGAAGGTGTGTCTGCTCCTCTTCCTCAGGTGTCATTACAGTGAAGGTGTGTCTGCTCCTCTTCCTCAGGTGTCATTACAGTGAAGGTGTGTCTGCTCCTCTTCCTCAGGTGTCATTACGGCTGGAAGGGCCCTCTGTGTGACCAGTGTGTAACGTTCCCCGGGTGCGTGTACGGCAGCTGTGGCGAGCCCTGGCAGTGTGTGTGCGACGTCAACTGGGGAGGACTGCTGTGTGACAAAGGTCAGAGACGAGTTGAACTCTTTGAATACGAATGGAAGGAGGGCCCAGATGGATTACTATGTTCCTCATTTAAAAAACATGGTTGGTGGGTAGGTAGGGAGGGAGGTAGGTGGGTAGGTAGGTAGGCCGGTAGGTAAGGAGGGAGGGAGGTAGGTAGGTAGCTGAGTAGGTAGGTCGGGAGGTAGGTGAGTATGTAGGGAGGGAGGTAGGTGGGTGGGTAGGAAGGGAGGGAGGTAGGTGGGTAGGGAGGTAGGTAAGTAGGGAGGTAGGTAGGTAGGTAGGTAGGTGGGTTGGTATGGAGGGAGGGAGGTAGGTAGATAGGTAGCTAGGAAGGGAGGTGGGTAGGGACGTAGGTAGGTAGGGAGAGAGGGAGGTGGGTAGGTAGGTGGGTAGGTGGGTAGGGAGGTAGGTAGGGAGGGCGGGAGGGAGAGAGAGAGGGAGGTAAGTAAGTGGGTGTGTGGGTAGGTAGGTAGGTGGGTGGGTGGGTAGGTAGGTGGGTGGGTGGGTAGGTAGGTGAGCGAGACAAAGACAAAGAAACGTTGTGTGCTCATTAAATTAGTTTGCAGGTGTGGTTCTTCACACACCTTCCCATGCCTGGTGTACTTACAACACGGGATACGACACAGCTCCTTCAGGGCTTCACCCGACAACTTTTCCCACACACTGTAGCAAAGTTCTTCCATTACTATCCCAGAATGTACCAGCACTCCCCACCTCCGTACCAGGGTGGGAGCTGGGATCCGGGAGCCCACGGGACGGTGTATTGTGCAGAGGAAAGGCGATAGCCTTGGGTAAGGTGAATGTGAGCGGGGATAGGCTCCTAGGTGGGGTCCTGAGCTGTTCCTCTGTCTTCTGAAAGACTCTTTAAAGAGCTGTGAGACAAAGACACTGTAGGCACAGAGAGATCATTAGAGAACGCTTTAATCAGCCTGAACACGGAGACAACAGACCCTGCAGCTACTGCGCTGCAGTCAGCACACAGAGCCTGGACTTCCGCCTGTGTGTGCGTGTGTGTGCGTGTGTGTGCGTGTGTGTGTGTGTGTGCTTGGTCTGAGACAAAGTCAAACAGAACTGAACCTGTATCCATCCTATGCTTATTCCTGTATCTTTTGTTGCCTTTATCATTTTGTTCTGCTGTTTTGAGCTGTGAACTGAACTGAAATATATATATTATGAATATACATTGTAAATATATCAGTAGTTTAATCATAATGTTGTATGACTCCAGATCTAAACTACTGTGGCACCCACCAGCCCTGTAAGAACGGCGGGACCTGCACCAACACGGAGCCAAACGAGTACCACTGTGAGTGCCGGGAAGGCTTCAGAGGACGAAACTGTGATATTGGTGAGTTTGACCATAAAATACATATTTAAATATGGTATGTGGGTAAAGCAGATAAGAAATGTAGAATGAAACCTGTTTGTTTGTTTAAATGAAAGATATGCTCGTGCAAAACAAGAGATTGTGTGGCACAGGAAGTGAAGGTGAAGGTCAACTCAAGCATGTTGTGAAAATAACAAATACATCAATATATTATATTTATTCATATATATATATATATATATATATATATATATATATATATATATATATATATATATATATATATATATATAGTTAAATCACTTTCTCATTCTTCTTTTACTCCTCCTCCTCCTCTCGTCAGTGGAGCATGCGTGTTTGTCGTCACCGTGTGGGAATGGAGCCGTCTGTGTGGAAGACCTAACAGGCTTCAGCTGCACCTGTACCGACGGCTGGACCGGACACACCTGCAATGATGGTGATTGCCAATGCTACACACACACACACACACACACACACAGTCCTCACACTCGACACTGAGCGGAGGGGCTGGGCAGTGTGAGATTGTCTGTGATTGGTAGTTATTGGATAAAAGCCAGTCAGTGACTCTAATCAATCCAACAGAAGAAGCTAAATCAGCCTCAACACTAACGGCAATCAGTTGCCTGTCTCGCCCTGTGTATGTGTGTGTGTGTGTGTGTGTGTGTGTGTGTGTGTGTGTGTGCGTGCATGTGTGTGTGTAAACAGTATTTACACTGCTAAGAAAAGGAGAAGCATCTCAAAACATCTATACTGATTACCTGTGAACTGTAAAGGTCGACCTGTGTGTTGATGGTATTTTTGTGATGACGGTGAATCAAAAGCTCGTTGTGTAATTCCTCATTCAGACATAAAGTCCTGCATCAAAGTGCATCCAGACTTTAATTCAGATGATGCGTCACAAGCGCCTGATCACACAAGTGTGGCGCTGTCGCTCTGTTGTGGGTCCTCATGTCCTCATTAAAGTGTTGAGTGAAATCAGAAATACACTGAA
The DNA here is from genome assembly GCF_023055335.1 of Clinocottus analis. Taxonomy (NCBI): domain Eukaryota; kingdom Metazoa; phylum Chordata; class Actinopteri; order Perciformes; family Cottidae; genus Clinocottus; species Clinocottus analis. The sequence goes on along the minus strand of NW_027175931.1, from coordinate 16,850,408 downwards.
GCTCAAATGGCTCCTGATGCAATGAGAAACTATGGAGGAATTCCTTGATCTGAAACACAAAGCAGATCCTAATACCAGGCCACAAGAGGAGATCAGCGAGCATCCATCACTCTTCTTCCCTGTAGAGTTGAACATCACACACACACACACACACACACACACACACACACACACACACACACACACAGTGAATACCAGCGACTTTAATCCCACATGTGAGAGTTTGTGCGGCGACATCCGGTTCCCTGGTGATGTGCGTTCATGTGGGAAACAACGTTGTTTTGGGATCCAAGTGTCTGCCAAATGAATGTAATGTTCTCCAATTGTGTTTGCTCAGCAAACATTAACACAATACACAGTTGTGTTAGGAACAGGAATGATATGTTGTTGTTGGCGAATGTCCTCATCAGTTGTGGTGACATTATTTAGCTGCACAGTTTCCTCATGTTTCTCCTAAAATATCCAATGCTCAACTGTATAACTTTGTCAAAGACTGTTACCAGGAACACAAACTGCCCATAAAAGATAAAACAAAAAAATGACGTCATGGCATTTAAAATTTCAATTTAAACACTGTTATGACACATGAGAAACACAGAGCATGTATATTTTCAGATGACAATTCAAATTGTGTTCTGCATCCCATAACTTACAAACATTCCCTGTTGTTTATCTTCTGATCAGAGTTTATTTACATGCACTTCAGTGACTGTCGCTTTCATGCACGAACCTGAACGTCCTGTAAACAGATAACATGGTTTCTGTGACCAGCGAAAAAGATCTGAGCGACTTAACACGGCTAGATCTCTGCCAGAGAAATGTCGTATCTGGACCACGCAGAGCCAGCGCTTCACGAGAAGGAAGTGGAGACAGCAGTGTGGCGGGTGACAGACATCATTACTCATTAATAATCATATAATCATTATTAATCATTACACATAGTGGTGCATCCTTGTATTAAAATGATTGAATTCAAGTTTGCCTTAAACTTAATAAATGATTTGAATGAATTGAAGCAACAAAGTCTAAGTCAAGCTCAGAAACACAGATGATTCATTTCCAGTCGTCAAGCTCACAATCCTGCAGCTGTTTCAGGTTTAATGTCTTTTGTGGAACAAAATGTTTTTATTCTTTATTTCAAACGAGACTGTTTAGTGTAAAAAACAACAGCAGAGGAATGTCACTTTGAACTCGCATGTAGCACTAAGTAGCCTGTATATAGCTCATGTAGCACTAAGTAGCCTTTATATAGCTCATGTAGCACTAAGTAGCCTGTATATAGCTTATGTAGCACTACGTAGCCTTCATATAGCTCATGTAGCACTAAGTAGCCTTTATATAGCTCATGTAGCACTAGGTAGCCTGTATATAGCTCATGTAGCACTAAGTAGCCTTTATTTAGCTCATGTAGCACTAAGGAGCCTTTATATAGCTCATATAGCCTCTATATAGCTCATGTAGCACTAAGTAGCCTCTATATGGGCCATGTAGCACTAAGTAGCCTCTATATGGGCCATGTAGCACTAAGTAGCCTCTATATAGCTCATGTAGCACTAAGTACAGGTCAGCTTCTACAGACACATTGGTAAAAGGTTTCAGGTCCAGGAATGTTTTAAAGTCGTGCGTTTAGTCACCTCAAAAGCATCTGTGTCCACATCTCAGTTCCAGGTTCACACTTTATTACATTTCACACCTTGTAGGATCTCACTGCTCCAGGTCTTTAAGCCGCTTTGGAACAACTGAGCTGTCACAACCGTCAGTCATGGGCTCGACCCTGTGGTGTGTGTGTGTGTGTGTGTGTGTGTGTGTGTGTGTGTGTGTGTGTGCGTTCCCCTCGGTCTGGATCAACAGCGCTGGCGTGTCAACACTTTTACTTCAGAGAGAAAGAGAAGAGGGAGGGACAAACTGAGGAATAAAGGACTAGTTTATTTGTGCTTGTGTTATTTGTTTTTGGCTTGTTACCAGTGCTAGAGGCGGTGTGTGTGTGTGTGTGTGTGTGTGTGTGTGTGTGTGTGTGTGTGTGTGTGTGTGTGTGTGTGTGTGTGTGTGTGTGTGTGTGTGTGGTGGGTGTTTCTCTGGGGAATACACAGTGGGAGGATCGTCAGGCTTTCAGAGAATGACAACCACAACACAGCTCTGCTTACAGACTTAGATCTATATATACATATAATGATATTAATTAAAGCTTCTTTGTTTATGATGGATTCCTCGTCTAGTTTTGGGATCTCGGCTGGGTTATTATTGGAGTCAGGGTCAGGAGTATTTTTTCTGCTGGGTTAAGTATGTAAGGTTATGAGACAGAGAGCTCTTTAAAAGATGTAAATAGCACAGAGTCGTGCATGGGAATAATGATGACGACACACATGCACAGACACGCTGTGTGGAATAAGTTGTGCATGGTTAACCCCTCATGAGAGAGCTGCTCTCTGTTTGTGCTCCTCACATTTCTTTATCTGTTTTTAATTCCTTCACAGAAGTGGACTCAGGCATGGCAGCCCCATTTTTCTATCTCAATTTAAACCCTTTCTCTTTTCCCTCATCATGCTTCTCTTTCTTTAAACTCCCTCTTGCCTCCCTCCTCTCTGGGAGAGGGTTGAGGTGACGGTCATGTCCGTGCAGCAGAGGATTTGTTTATCACTGTTTGCACAGGAACTAGAGCAGCAGAAAAGAGAATGAAAACGCGCCGAAGCGTCCGCATACCAATGACATCGCACAGACTCAGTGACACACAAAATGTCTGCTTGATATTCACACACACATTCCCATTACACACTCCAGCCGTTCATGCGCCATATGTTCTCTCCCCAGCGGTGCGGCAGTGTGATCGCAGCCCGTGTGGCCGGGGGGCAACGTGTCAGGAGGCTCCTGGAGGCTACCGCTGCCTCTGCCCGCCCGGATGGACCGGCAGGACTTGCCAGCTGGGTCAGTGTTCGGATTCACTTCCAAAGACTAAAATTAGGGCAATAATTCAGTATTGCTGTTTAGTGAACCAAAATCATGGTGCTAATGTTATCTTATGATGTCATTTTACAAACTTCTCTTCATTATTAGCTGTTATTAGCAACACATGATGCATTCAGAAGCTTTCACGGAATTTTAAAAAGCAGAAGACCTTCTGGTTCCTGTTGGCTTCAAGGTTGAGATTGAACGTTTAAAGTTCCTTCACTAAACAATCGCACCATACGGTCCGTTCAGCAGCGTTCAGGAGCTTCCACTGGAAATCCAAACTCTGAGGGTTTTGTTTCATGAGGTTCATCCTGATGCATTCTGGGGGAACTCTAGTTTATTTATTTTGTTTCTTTTCATTTTGCATCAAACTTGTCTTATCGTGATATAACGTTGGACAATTATATGTATTGATTGTAATATTGATACTTCAGCCATTGTTCACAGCTTAAGTAACAACGGAGAACTACGTACTGTAAAACATATAACATATGACTTCTTAACCTCAACAGATGATCAAAAACTCAACAATTGGTGCAAAAGGATCGAAATCTGGGTGTAATGCATACTCGGGTTTTGATCATTTTTCATCATTAAAGTCGCTACAGTTGTTTGTACAAAGTTAATTAATGAGAAAATCTGATATTTATCATCCTCAAAGGAATCTATTCACTGGAGTTTCAACACTGATTCTTTAAAGAGTTAAACCAATCTGTTTCAAAACATGTGTTTCAATAAGCAATATGTGATTATGTGTTCCATTTGAAGTGGAATATGCATTTGAAGCACAAATTAAAGAAGCAGAAAAGGCCAACGGCGTGTTAACTCATCGCACCCTCC
>NW_027175931.1:16724122-16844122 GCF_023055335.1 Clinocottus analis | reverse complement strand
GCATTGACATTGTAACATTCTTTCTATCTCTGTTTCACATGTAAATAACACACACTCTGGACTGTCCTGTGCAGGACCAGGTGTCAGGGTCCAGATGCTCCTGTGCACCTGGTTTCTCTGGGAAATTTTGCCAAGTTGGTGTGATGCCCTGTGATAGCGCCCCCTGCCTGCATGGAGGACAGTGTGTGGAGCAGGATGGAAGGACCGTAATGTGCACCTGTCCATCGGGATATTCAGGAGTCTTCTGTGAGGTTGGACAAACTTCATACATGTTGGCTTCAGGCTAGTCTGCAGAATGAAACATCATCGTTACACACATATCACACACAGTCACACGCATATAAAATGATTACTGAAAAGTTCAAATATATATATATGATATTGATATAGTGTTATTTTGATGATCTTAAATCTTGAAAACACATGAAGTAGTTCAATTTATATTGTATGTCAAGCTGTTCCAAAGAGACTGTTCCAAAGATATATATATATATATATATATATATATATATATATATATATATATATATATATATATATATATATATATATATATATATATATATATATATATACACATACATACACACACACACACACACACACACACACACACACACACACACACACACACACACACACACGTGCCAACGTGGGCAATATAATCTTAGTCAAATGCTCACTTCTCTCTAAATGCATCCATTGTCTCAAAATCAAGTCTTTGGCTGTAAATACAGAAGTGTCTTAGGAAGGTTCAGTGAAAATGTGTTTGAAAGTAGCGTGCTGAGCATCAACTGGATGAATGAGACAATGAACAATGTAGAAGATGTACAGAAAAAATGAATACATTTAATTTATTAAACATTTAGGCAGATGTCTTGAATACTTAAACCAGGATTAGTAGCCGAACAATATCTACAGATAATAATAAGATTCCTGTTGCTGCGTCACAGATCTGACCAAACCAATGAAACTGCAACTGTTTTGTTTTCTCCATTATTTTAGAAAGCGTTGAATATGTGTGATCCCAACCCTTGCCACAAGGGGGCGCCCTGTCAAAGCACAGAGGGCAGATACCTGTGTGCGTGCCCAGAGGGTTACTATGGTAACGAGTGCATGAACCTCAAAAGTCCCTGCGTTGGTCAACACTGTCCAGGTAAAAATCATAAATAATAATAATAATGTGGATGAAGTCCGGTCTGACCTTGCCTCCACGTCTGCAGGAGCCATGTCTGACACCACACACGGGCGAGTCAGCTTCTATGTGGTCCTGGCCGGCGTCTTGGTGCTCGTGGCGGTTTGTGGCTGTGCGACCTGCGTCTTCATCCTCTCACACCTCCGCCGGAAGCGTAAGAAGCAGCAGGCCGTCCCGCAGGAAGAAGGCATCAACAACCAGAGGGAGTTTGTGAACCTCATCAGGAACGTGGGCCATCCCGTTCCGCCGCCACCTCCCGCCGCTCCGCTCGCTCACCATCAAGCCCCTCCCACTCCGGTCTCACGGCGCTACGAGGAGATCGAGCTGACGCTGCCGCCCTCCCCGGCACCTTCACACCCGTCTCCGGCCCTGAAGCCGAAAGGCCCCAAACTGGACATCTCAAACCAGGAGAGGGAGAAGTTGAACCGCTTCCACTACACAGGCAACCAGGAAGTGGAGGCCTGACCTGTAAACTGTTGGGTCTGGAAGGAGCTTTTTGTTGTTCTATTTAATTTTGTGTCCTTCGCACTCTCTCGCCAACAGGGACCCTTTTCCAGTTGCTTGCACTGTGTCACTGTTGCAGTTATGTAAACGAGGCTCTGACCTAATGACCCTCATGTGCTCTAAAAGCCCCAGAAGACCCCCAAGGAGACAAGGCTGCTACGTAGAAGGGTCAAAAGACTGTGTCGTCGTCTTTGACTTTATTAACCACGATGAATGACGTTTGATTGACCGAATCATCAGACTCTTGGTTTATTCTTGAGGGTTAAAGACTTGGAGTGCCTGAGATACCGTCAAGAGGAGGAAGAGGACGTCCTCTGTGGGCTCGACCTGTCGTCCACGGTGCCATTAAACTAGTGTTAAGACCTCCATTTCTGTTTCTGACTAAACTTTGACAGAGAGAACGATAAGTAGACGCTTATTTAACACTCAATGTGTGTGTATGTGTGTGTGTGTGTGTGTGTGTGTGTGTGTGTGTGTGTGTGTGTGTATCTGGTTGTGTGTTAAGTGTGTGTGAGAGTGAAAGAGAGAATGTATATTATGAGTGTATGTGGGGAGAAGGACAGTTTACTTTAAGAAAAAAAAAGCAAATGTGTGTGTGTGTGCATGTGTGCGTGTGTGAGTGTGTGTGTGTGTGTGTGTGTGTGTGTGTGTGTGTGTGTGTGTGTGTGTGTGTGTGTGTGTGTGTGTGTGTGCGTGTGTTTGTGTTTGTGTGTGCATACTCCTGCTCCAAAGGCTTTTAAGCCTCTTGTTTAAAATATACACTGTTGCCTGTATTGTCTTTGTAATACTCCGGTTTGTTGATGTCTGATTGTTTCATACCTGCGTGTAAAGTAGCTTTTGTACATGAATATATTGTACATATTGATGCCCTTTTTGTACTGTGGTTTGGCCTGAAAGTATCACTGTATTGCTTTGCTCTGTTTGTTCATTTCACTTTTCACTTGGAGCAACCAGCACATGTGGATTGTAATAAAAGTGCATTTACCAATTCTATTTCATTATTTTATTGCCTGCAATCAATCATTACCAGAGTTACAGTTGCTAGTGGGAGGTGTCAGCATTGCCACACAGAGATTATTGACTGTCACTATTGTCTGCAAGAGTAAAGTGCATGAAGCACTTCGTACCCTTTGTGTTTGTGTGTCCACTTCTCGGATGACAAGCTGTCTTATTAAATGGATGACAGAGTCCCAGGGAGGATGTTTCATGATGGAGCACAGCTCACAGCCGCTCTCACTCTCTCTTCTGACACACTTTCACACACTATGTTGCTGACAGTGCAGGGAAAATATGGCAAACCACCTGATTGACCTCTGTCTTCCTCGAGAACGGCTGTTAGTTGGAAACTTACAGAGTAATTTCTTGTAACCTACAAGTGCAACACTCAAGCAAAAGAAAGAAACACTGAAATAAACTTTATCTAAAATATAAAAACATGTAAATACTACATCCATCAAGTCTAGGATGTGGCAGTGTACAGTGTGGAAGCTGCAACACACTCCATTTGTGTGTGCGTGCTGTTGAAATGACGAGTTTGCTGTAATATGTGAAAGGAAGGTTTCATGTCGGGGCAGTGTAAAGTGGCTGCAGGGTCACAGCAGCCACAGTTATTGGGCAAATGGATGTGACTATGTGACCTTTGGTCTGTGCAAACAGCAGCAGGCTGCACACAAACATTTTTTACAAGACCCATTGCATGCACAATACTGTAGACTATTAGAATAGCATGCTTTTGAAGGAGCAGCATCACGTATGTCCATTCTGGATTGCTGCATTTAGTATTTCTTAATTAAATACATGCTGTTTGTTTGAATTGTATTGCATTGGACAAGGGTAATCTCGAAAGTGAGGTTTATAACGGCATCTCTCCTGTGCGACGGAGACACCTTGTGGCTGCGGCAGAAACACAGACTTTAAAACCCCTCACATTGTTTTCAATAGTGTGGTTACGACAGGTGTTACCATTCTTATTTTCTATCACAATCCAGTGACTTGTAAACAGGTATTTAGCATGAGGATTTAACATGTCATACATCTTTAAATCTTAGCACTAGCATGAGTAAACAGAACCAAAGAACATGTGGAACACTGGAAGAAAAAGTAATGAACTGATTGCAAGTAGGGCATCCGGGTTTAAACGGAAAATGACATCCCTCAAGAGCATCTGCACTGCCATCAACTGTAAACGTTCCAACATAGACTGATGGACTGCACAAAGGAAACCCTGCAAACTTACACTCTGGAGAAAGACATCAGGAAGCATACAAAATATTCTAATTATGAATTTAAAAGTATAGGAATAATAGAAAGAATGTATTTTTATTTTACTGCTGGACTCTCCTGGTTTGATTCTAATTATAATATTATTCTAATTATTTCAATTCTAATTCTGATCCTGATTCTGATTCTGATCCTGATTCTAATTCTTATTCTGATTCTAATTATTATTATAATTCTGATTCTGATTTTAAATCTGATCCCCTTCCAGTCCAACAGGTGGCGGTAATGAACCTTAAATGTCGCTGCCAGCCGCCATTAAAACTAAAAGAAGAAGAAGAACCAGCCGAATGAGACGAAGAAGAAGAAGGTGCGCGACACTCCGCTAACGTCGCTCCCGGCAGATCGAAAACAACCCCAGTGTGTGTTGGTGGCCAGTAAAACAGGTACGCCGCGAGGTAACCAAGCCAAATGCGGCGGTGTTTGGTGTCTTGTTGGTGTTAAAGAATCTGATGCTCGCGCTGCTCCTGACGTCTTTGAAGACGAGCTAAACTAAAGCTAAGCTAGGCTAGCTGTGATGCTAATGGACTGACGTTAAAGGCCCGTTGCTGCCCGCGCAGTCATCAAACTCCTCTCATCGTGGTGTTGGACATCTGAAGTCTTACTATTGATCTGAAGGGTGATCAACTGCAGTAACGTAGAGTCTACACAGTAACTGCTGTTAACAAGCAGTCACTAACGGTGGTTGTATTTAACCCCTCAATCTGAGCCCTTGATTGACAGTATAGGAAAGCATTGGCAGCAATGTACTAAACAGTAGTTCAGTAGTTGTAGTTTGTTGGCTTGAACGCTATTTTTCCACTGCAGCGCCTGATATGAGTTGGAGACTATAAGCACACAAAGAAGAAACTAAAACCATCAATTTACTCATGAATATGTTAGAACTTAACGTCTTTAATGCGAGCTGAGTGAATGAAAGCATAGCAGTAAGTATATGGAAATAACTCCTATGTCTCCTTAAATATCAATGAATGATTGATCGATTGATTGATTCACGTTTGTGACAAACGGAAAAGTTACATGAGCTTAAAATTGTGTTACACTAGACTTCACTTTAATTCTGTGCGTAACTTTCACTTTTTAAAGCCCTTTTTAAAAAAATGTATCTTAAGTCACTGATTTGTATTGATTTTCTTTATGGGCCACAGAATTAATAACATAAGTACACTCTGAGCCTCTTTAAATGTGCTTTATTCTTGTGTAAGAAATGGTGGGAAACAACAGTTATGTTCAGTATTCTCTGAGTTCTATCTGGGCAGCTTGTCTCAGTCAGTATTTATTTTAAGAAAAATAGTCTTTATATTTTCACTCTACGCCTCTTCCACATCCAAATTGGTTGTGCACATCTTCATGTCCTTGTGTGCTCTTCCTCTCTGCAGCAGCCGTGCCGCGCCGCGCCCCCACGCCCAGCGGAGCCGTCATGTGGCAAGAGGCCCGCAAACATGAGCGCAAGCTCCGTGGCATGATGGTGGACTACAAACGCCGAGGAGAGCGGCGGAGAGAGTACTACGAGAAGATCGTAAGAGAGTTCATGAATATACCAGAGCCATGTATGTAGAGACACTTTAATATGATGCAAGCTACAGTGGAGCTCTGTGGCAGGAGATCCTTCTGAATCTGATCCTCCAACTTCAGTGTTAGCTTTCTTTTAAAGGTGAAAACTGGAGTAAAGCCCAATGCTGCACTGCCCTCTCCCTGTCTTCAATTCTAGGGTATACAAATGTTGTTTTAATGTCGCACAAATGCTGTGGAGAAATGAGACGGCTTTTAGCTAGTTGAAGTACTTTAAACCTCTACACTACAACTTCCTTTACTTGCTCTGATAAAGCTCCACCTGCCAATAAAAGCTTTTAATAGTTGTGTGCTCCATATCTCATTTTTCCTGGTCTCGCCTCAGTGGTTCTGTCTGCTATGATAATGTGTTGGCGGAGACTCCTTCACCTCCTGCTGGCTTTCTATTTCTGCTAGTTGGTTTTTGTTCTGGCTGTCGACGTAGACCTCAGATGACAGATGAATACAACGCTCTCTGGATTAACTCCCAGCTTTAAGCATGATAAAGTTTGGCCTCATTTCACTACATACTGTAAAGCTCAAGCGTATTTGTCCTGATGGGTTGAATTGAAGATGCCCTTGAGGAGTTTCATGTTCATGCAGTGTAATATGTAATATTTTAGATTTTTAGTTAACAAGATGCCATTATATATTGTCTTCAGACGGCTTCTCATTTTGTCTGAACAGAAAAAGGATCCAGCTCAGTTTCTCCAGGTTCACGGCCGAGCCTACAAGATCCACCTGGATCCTGCTGTGGCAATGGCTGCAGAAAGCCCCATCAACATGTGAGCACACACACTGCATACACACTAATTGACCATTCCATAAAGCAATCTGAGAATAATGGGGTTTAAACCTCAAGGTCATTTAAAATTAGTTTCAGGTTAAAATAGTCCAGATAATTGAGTGTGCACACTGTTGTTGAGCTGCCCGAGTGCAACAGTCCACCTAGATGATGAGAAACAGTCAAATAAAGAGTTAGGTGACAGTTATCGTATATAAAAATGTAATATTTGAATACAACTAATTCAATCTTGGGCACAATGCAGTCAAACAGTAGGAACAGACAACCTGTATTCATACATTATTTGATTTAATTGATGGGAAGGTGAAAATAATAAAAGCTACAAAAAGATATTGAGAAAAGCCATCATATAAGCAAATTTAATGTACATTAACCAATACATTATCATAGGATTAAGATAAACTATTTATGTAGCTATTATAATTATATTGTGGTAATTCTGTTCAAGGTTTATTTAATACAAACCTTTTATAAGTTTTTTACAAACTTTAATTACTTTGACTGAACATGGCAGCACTACAAAACGTCAGAGATGACGTTAACGCTTTCAGGTCGGTGTTACATGAACTCTTGTTGAGCAACACCGGACAGGCAGACATAGTTTCCCAGCATGCGCTGCGATAGTAACTGAGTTGAATGAATTGAAAATGACCTGCACCAACCAAAACATGCTTGGCTTATGTGGTGAACTTCCCCGTATGCTCACTGCTGGTGGGACCTTCTGATCAGAACATCCCTCTTGCTCTTGTTTTGTCAAAAGGATGCCCTGGCAGGGAGACGCCAACAACATGATTGACAGGTTTGATGTCAGGGCTCACCTGGACTACATCCCCACCTACACGCCTCCACTGCTCAGCACATCGTGAGTCTTGAAGTGACCTCACACTTACACAGCATCTGTCTCCCGTGAACATGTTCTGACGGTTAAAGTCTTTGTGTTTCTGGGACATGGTGGACACATTCGCATGTTCTTCTGACGATTCTACATTATGAACTTTGGGGCACTTGATTAAAGGAGGACACAAGACATGGTTAGAAGAAAATACCGTAATGTACAGAGTGCTGTAACCTGTTTATTTAAATATTATCAACTCTCGTACTAGTTGGTACTGTAGAAAATAACTGTTACTAAGTCATTTAAACAGGTCGCCCTCGACACTGCTTCAGGTTCAAATGTTTTAGGTTCAAAGCCAACAATGCTCATAAAAAGTGTTTAAAATACACAACAACCTTCTGCTGTGTGTCTATACAGAACCCCAGATCAGGAGACGGAGGAGAGAAAGTGCAACTACGAGCGATACAGAGGCCTCGTGCAGAATGACTTTGCAAACAGTGAGTTTAATTTCATTTGACTAATGCATTACATTAACGTTTGGTTTCATGCTGCAACATGTTAAGCCACTGTTAATGCGTGTGATCTTAATGTGACTCTAATTTTAATCTGCCCTCAGTGGGTATATTTTGCAGTTGTGTTGTGTCTTAAACTCCCTGCTGTCCCACAGTCTCTGAGGAGCAGTGCTTGTACCAGATCTACCTGGACGAGCTCTACGGCGGCCTACAGAAACCAAATGAGGATGAGAAGAAAAAGTACGTCATTGTAATTCTTTTATCTCTGTTGTGCATTTGAATCAATTATTCTTTGAGTTGTGGCTTTGCATTTCTAAACCTTCCTGTTGTGCAGACTGGCTGAGAAGAAGGCGACCATCGGCTACACGTATGAAGACAGCACCGTGGCGGAGCCGGAGCCCGAGTCCGACAAAGAGGAAGAAAATTCAGAGAGTGAATCCGAAGAGGATGAAGGCATCCCAGATATTGGTGAAGACCTGGTTTTGAAAACTGTTAAAACTTTCTGTCATGAGATTATATTGAACGTTTCAGTCCATTTCCTCAGTTTTAGTCACAGGGAAAAAGATTACAGACATATTGAGTCATAATCAGCCAATTTGTAGTATATCTAGACATTATTATTCAATCATCTCTTTCATTTTAAACCTGCTTGCATGCAGTGAACTGAGGATCCTCTGTCTCTTTGACATGTTTGTGTGCAGACGTGGAGGTTGATGTTGACGAGTTGAACCAGGAACAGGTGTTGGACGTAAACAAAATGGCGACCCCATATGGAATGGCTGAAGGAGACTTTGTGAGGTAACATATCAGTGATTATATTACTTCATGTCTCAAAGGTCAAACTTAGAGCAGAGGCGGTAATGTGTTAGGATCATCTTGCTTCTCATTTCTCCATTTACAAAGAAAAAATAAACTCTGTAATGCGTGACCTCGTATAAAATGACTTTAGTTAAAGTAGTTAGTAAACTACAAAAACAACTCCAACAATTGGCATCTTTTTTATATAATATTTAGAAGAGAAGAACAAAACCATTTTACCTTACTTATATTTATTCTTGTAGCCACGACTTCATTGAGCTTAACATCTAAAACATAGTCATACCGATCCTTAAAGGAAAATATGTCGTCATTACAGTGAACGATGAAGCCTCTTCAAAGAAATCCTGTGACTGCATTTATGGGCTCAGTGGAGTTTCTGTCTGCAGTCGTAATATGCAGTCAAAAACACAAATAAATACATAACTTTTGTTTATTGTTTCACAGAATGTTGAGGAAAGACAAGGAGGAAGTGGAGGCCATCAAACATGCCAAGGCTCTGGAGGCGGAGAAGGCCATGTACTCTGTAAGATAGGTTCCACTGAAACATGAGTGTCATGTGACGGGTACGTAAACATGTCTAAGTGAGGCGCTTGATCGTTTCAGGGCCGCCGGTCCCGCAGACAAAGAAGAGAGTTCAGAGAGAAGAGACTAAAAGGTCGACAGATCAGCCCACCAAGGTGAAATATGATCTTTTACGTTAACTTTAAACTTACCTCAAAACATGTTAACCTAAAACATGCTTCTCTTGTATTTGTAGCTATGCGAGGAGAGACAGCCCAACATACGACCCCTATAAACGGTGACTTGAAGATTTAGTTCATTTTCGTGTTTTGTGGATTCCGTATTTTCTTTCTGAACTTTATTTTCCGATCTTCCTCTCAGGCCAGAATCGGAGTCTAGCTCTGAGTCGCGGTCACGCTCCCGTTCTCCCGGTCCAGAGAAGATCACCTTCATCACCAGCTACGGAGGCAGCGACGATGAAGCGGTAGCGGCCGCCGCCGCTGCAGCCGCCACCGCCGCCTCCGCTGCAGCCGCAGCCGCGACGGCAGCCGCCGCAGCCGCAAAACAAACGAGCGCTCCTCACTCTGGCCACGCCCCCTCCAGCTTGCAACACCCTGCAGGTCATAGCAGGGGCTCCCGGTCGGTAACTTTCCGTCTTCCTTCCATTAGTTATTGTCCTCGTACAGTTGAATTTGTGTTAATTTGACCGCAGCTGTTGAGGCAGAAAGAATACTGTCGATGAAATACTGATTGTTGTGGTAGGTGAGGTGGATCAAGTAGACTGTCACTGTTGAATAACACATTCTGCATGAACTAATGGAACAAGGGTTGGATGCGTTTATGATTGTGCGTCAGATAATAGCAAAGCAACAAGTATATCATATAGTGCAATCATGTACTATGTCAGATTTGTTTATTCGTACCCTTTTACCAAGTCCAGCATGAGACAGCAGGATACAGAAGGAGCTAGAAGTATCATGAAAGTAGGCTAGGTGACGGGCTGGTGCCGGCACTAAAACAGCATGTCTCTGTTTGTCCAGGAGACGAAGGTCCTCCTCCAGTCGCTCCCCTTCCTCCTCCTCCTCCCGCTCTTCATCTCAGTCAACCTCTCGCTCTTCCTCCCGTTCGCGGCGTACCCGCCGCGGGCGCGGGACGAAGGACGGGCGCCGGACCCGGACCCGATCGCGGTCAAGACGGCGTTCCAGATCTCACTCCCGGGGCAGAGGAGGGAACGGAAGCGCCGCATCCTGGAGGAGACGCGACCGGACACGATCGCGGTCCACCGACAGAGAGAGAGAGAGGGAGCGGGAGAGGGAGAGAGAGAAGGAGCGGGAGAGAGAGAAGGAGAGAGAGCGAGAGAGAGAGCGAGACAGAAGACGATACTCGGCACGCAGACGGACGAGGTAAGGGGGGGTGTCCTTAGTCAGTCATTGTGTTGCAACGCACACGGCAGTGACACGTAGAGTTGCAAAGGGGCGGAATTTTGAAAAAAAAAAATGTGCCTACGTTTTTTCGCAAAAGCATATAACAGGGAACTTAAATGTCGTTGAGAACAAGACTATGTGCGCCGAGCTCAGCTGGACCCTGAATGCAGCTGGTTGGGAACATCGTCTGCCAGAAACATAAACGTGAACATAAAACGTTCTGTTGTTTTTGAACGTTTTTGTCATCAGTGTTGCGTCTGTACGTTTCAGCCCGATGCCTGGAGAGTGTGAGAGCGCCGAGTTGCGTAGAGGCCAAGAGCGGTATTGCAGACAGACGGAGATTTCAATTATAGCTAAAACATATTGAAAAAAATAACTGAACTACTTCATTTTTTGAAGCTGTGAACTTAGTTCTATTTTTTGAATTATGGACGATGAACTGAAATAGTTCATGTAGAAAGTGAACTTTCGCAACACTGTTTGTCATTAGCATATTGATTACTTGGTAAACTGAAACCATGTTCATTTAATACCAAGTTTATTTGTATACAGTAGACTTTTTACAGCAGTGAGAGTCGGACGTATGTATGTCCACACAAAAGTACACCATCACATCCATTATTCACGGCTTTCAGAATGTCAAAAAAGTAATTTTTAAAAGTTGTATTAAAAATGTTTGCGTGCATGTCTGCTTATGACAAGATAAATACAGTTAAATTACCCCAAAATTTCCAATTAATTCCCGTGGAAAGTTTCCAACTTTGAATATTCCCGGAATTTTGCAACCCTAGTGACGCGGCTGTCCTTCTGGGTCTCTCAGGTCGCGCTCCGGCTCACGGCAGGGGGGGAGTTTCAGGCGAGGGGGTCGGAGCAGCGGAGGCCACAGGAGGGGGGACAGCGGCAGCTGCAGTCCCTCTCAGTCCCCCGGACACCTCAACCACAGCCCCTCCCCTCACAGAGGAGACCTACCTACCAACGCCGTTCGTGACAAGCTCAGAAAGTAAGGAGGTTGTCGCTGGAAACCATCATGTGCTCTTTAGGAAAATGTGGATGCACATAATGAAAATCTGAACCATTATAAGAGTTTTTCTCCCAGTGCCCAAGCAGAATGAACAGAAAAAAACCTGTCACTGTGATTTAAGTTTAATTTACAGGTACATTGTTTCTATTCTGTGTGTCGGTGTTTCACAGAGAGAGTCATGTCGGAGAGGCTTGCGTAGTTCACACCAAACAACTTTAGCCTGATTTTTATACTCGCCGACAAAAGCCCAGAGGATTTGGCTGTTTTAGGATCACCTAGCAGGCTGAAGACCTGAGCTGTCGTGGATCTGCAGCCACCGAGAGGCAGAACACGTGTTTAGAGAACCTTGGGAAGCCTGTTAGTCACCAAGAAAACAGAGAAATTCAACAACCACTAAATTGAGAGCACTTTATTTTACAAAGGCCGCCTTGTTTTATACCTGTATTAACTCACTATCTTTTCTGAAAACATTTTAGTTTTGTTCCATCACATTCATTGCTATTGATCACATGATAAATGTGATTCATCCATATGATAATGTTTGGATCTTTAACAGTTTAAGATCTTTCTATTTAAAAGTTTAAATGGAAAGCCCAGAGTAAAGAGTTGGACCTGTTTCATGGAGCCTTGCAGTGTTATCAGGCCATAGGAAGGATGTATGATGCATCATCATGTTTTTATTCTTGTGTCGACGAGACATGATGAACTGATTGTCCTCCTCTCTGCCTCCAGGCCTGATACTCCGGGTGGTAAAGAGACGGGAGCTGCCAAAGTCAGTAAGAATTTGCTCTAGCTGGGTTTCTTGCTAAAGCCTACGCCTCCCTCATCCCTGACAGGCTGACGTGGTTGTCCACCAGACTGGGATGTAGAAGCCATTGTTGCCCACAGAAAATAAAATGATGTGATTTTTTTTATTTTTTTTATTTTTTAACCTCACAAAGTGGACATGCACTGCAATCAAAGCCCGTCATCTATTTTGCAATTTCAGTTCCAGTATTCTTCACCTTCTCAAGTGTTTGGCTGAGAAAAGTGTGAACTTGTCAACACTGAGACATGACGGAGTGAATCAATGCTGCCGTCTCTGTATGAGTGAACGTGCCTTTAGTGTGTGTTGTGCATGCATATATACATGTGCGTGAGAGAGTGCACCGTCTTTGTATCTTTCTGCAGTCGTATATACACATTTGCGCGTCACATCAACGGCCCTAAGAGGAAGAACAGTTCTTTTTATAACGGACCATATGTCCTGTTACAACTTGTGAAGCCGTATTGGCCAAGAGGTTTGATTAATCTCTGAGGAACAAGACGGGCGTGCTGTGGACAGCCGTCTTTGGGCTTGTTGAAACAAGCAGCGAGCGCGTTACTAAAACTGAAATGCTTTGTCCTGCGTGCAGATGGAGGCGATGGCTGAACCAGTAGCTGGACCTGTGTTTAGCCTGAATATAAAGCCACTGGGAGCAGTGCATTGGTATAGCTTAAAGACCGGAGACGTTAGTCTCTGTTCATAAGGAAGAACATTTGCTTTCCCGCAGTTAAGAAGCTCACTAATATACATGTTGTATAACTTGTTCATGGTTGTGTGCCAGATTACGTTTAGAACAAATGAAGTGTAAATTACTGAGCTTCTTTTTCTTGCTCAGCGACGATACCTGACTCCTAGCGGTAGCTTCATGTTTAGTGTACAGAGTTTAATCTCCTCAACGAACTCTCGACAGCTAAGGGAAGACTCTCTCTTTGAGGCTAAATAACACATGTACTTGCAGATTCTAACGTTCTTGACAGTTTGCAGTCCCGAACAAGAAGAAGAGACCTTGAGAATATTCTCCAACAGACAAACGGAGCAGAAGTAATGCTCTTCTTCTCTTTCTTGCCCTGCCGGGTTCAAACGGCCCAGCGATGGGTGTGTCGGTCACAAAACGCCACTGGCTCTTTCTGAACTTTCCCAACTCACCAAACCTGTACTCGTCCTTGTTTCACTGTTGGACACGTCCCCCGCTGGATTTACACGATCAATACATTTACGTGAAAAGGTTTATGTGACTGATCCTGTCCCGCTTCTAAACTATCCCCTGTAGCAGCTGTGAGCTACAGCAGCAGTTCGCCTCTCTCTACACACACACACACACACACACACACACACACACACACACACACACACACACACACACACACACACACAGTGCTTGTTGACTCATCAAACATCACACTTAATTATTGAATCTGCTGCTTTTTTATTTCCACAAGCTGCTCTACATAATGGTGATATATCATAATTGAATGACGGCATGGCCTTTGATGCTCTCTTAAACACACACACACACTTGTGCCCTGCTCTTACACAATGTGCTAACACCGTTGTGTCACCTGCAGCCCAAGATGACCCCTCAGGAGCGGCTGAAGCTGCGCATGCAGAAGGCGCTCAACAAGCAGTGTGAGTACGGCTGAACGTGTCGGTGCACAAGATAAGAAACGTGTTTCATTGTTTTGTCACAGTATGCAGTTTAGTCAAGTTAGCTTTCGCCTTGTTTCCTGTCCTGCAGCCAAGGCGGATAAAAGAGCCGCTCAGGTGAAGATCGTGCAGCAGGAAAACAAACGACAGGTATGTGAGTGTGTGTGTGTCCGTCTTCTATCAGTGTGTGTACTTTATATCAGGGAGTGACTCTGTCATCCTGCAGCTCTCCTCATTGCTGAGTGTTTGTTTTACAGGAGCGGGAGGGAGAGCTGCGAGCCATGGCACGCAAGATACGCATGAAGTAAGAATCTGTGTGTGTCAGTGGTCTGTTTTGAGATTTGTGTGTTTTGTGTTGCAATGTCTGACCCAGAGACTCTGCGTTTAGGGAGCGGGAAAGACGAGAGAAAGAGAGGGATGAATGGGAAAGGCAGTACGGGCGACAGAGCCACTCGCCTTCTCCTTCCAAATATGGTAAGACTTCAGGTTTCTGGTCACAAACATCCTTATGGAGCTAATGTAATACATGTTTGGTTTAGTGTGTGCGTGAGTGAGTATGTGTGAGTGAGTGTGTGTGAGAGCATGCGAGCGTAGTCTTATACTCTCACACATATTATCTGTCTGACTCGCTGGGTTTAGTTTCTGCTCCAACAGGTTTTTAGACCTTAAGATGCTCTGCATGATGTTGTTTAATGGCGTCTGTGTCCTCTGTCCTCAGGCCGAGAGCACAACTCACACAGAAGGTATGCGAGAAGCCACAAGAATCTACACCGCTCCGATTAAGCAGAATGAATTCTGGGAGTCTTTTCACAACAATGCACAAACACTCTCTTAGGCAGCTCATCATTGTCTGTACATGCTACATCTTTAAAGGGACATGTGCTCTTTTCAGGTTTTTTTACATGTATGCATTCTGTACTGTTCACCCAACACAGTATTCTGTCTGAACATACCGGTGTTGACTCTGACTGACATGCTCTGTTGGCACCACTTTAGGCCCGGTTTGTTCTAATGGCCTTGAAAGAAAAATATGCTTCACCTTTGTGACGTAGTTCTCAAAGTGTGTTTTCTTCAACGAGCCGGCATGTGACTGAGGAAGTGGTTGATGATTGGTGGATCACAACAATCTTTCTTATCTTGTCAAAATCAAACTATTTCAGTTTGTGAGAGTGTTAAAGCTTTTCTTTGAGACGAAAGTCTATTCCTATTCACTAAATCTATGTTAATCTCAACCATAGTTTCTTATTAACATAAAAACACTAGTGGCCCAACAACCAAAACATAAGGAGCTCTTTAATTCAGATTACAACTAAACCCCTTGATGTTGAATGCTGCTAGCGGCTTGTTTAATCCAGTAATGTGCTCATATTCAACTATGATCTGTTAAACTGTAAGTTTACACCCCCAACATGAACTGATGGCCCTTTTCAAATATAAAAGACGTGTTTATGTGTTCATGATACTTTCTCTTTCATCCGGCTTATTGTGCTTTTTGTTCCCAGGCGGTCCCGGTCTCGGTCCAACTCCCGGTCCCGCTCCCGGTCCCGAAGTCCACACTACCGGCACTGAGCCGTGGGACACATGGTCGCGTCGCACAACCCTTCAGTACAGCATCTTGTCATGAGCACAAGCAGCCGAGTGCAACGCGAGCAGAGGGACTGAATGTCTGATGTTCTCTGGTGTCTCCAGAGTCTAACATGTTGACTTTTCTTTGACGCCTTTAGTTTCACTCACCACTTCTTCTGCATGCTTCTTTTCTCATTTTCTGCCTGACCGGACTAAGTACATAATACTAAGCAATATCTCACCTTTTACCTTACTTCTTTCTTTTCTCCAAAGTTCACATTGGCACTAAAGACCATTTAAAGCCGTTTTCATGAGCTGATGTACATGATATTTATACACATCCATCTAATATTCTTTATTAAAGAAAGTGAAGTTAATGTGTGACTGAAATCTATCCACTCTTTTATACTCTGTCCTCTGCCAACCGGTGAACAGCAGCACATTGTTTTGTTTTCAATGATGAATGTAAAATACACAACAAATAAAACACACTTTGAAATGATTTGCTAATCTTTATTTTTTTTTTCCCATGAAACTATCTGTCGCTTTTACAGGTTGTACCCAAACACATAGTTTATATTTAGAGAGATATTTAGATTTGGGTCTGCATACCTTTAAGCAAATGTAGGTCACATGTAACCTGCATCAGAATATGAGACGTGTTTCTCTCCTTGCAGTTTTAGACCAGCAGGGGGCGACACATCTCGGCTTTGCAGCGAGCGCTTCCTCGCTGCATGTTGGTACTGATCATCTCACTTCTGGGTCATTTCCCAGAGATTTTGCTGTTTGTGGCTTTACAAACAGTTCCAGCTGGTCAACGATAAAAGTAGAAAAACGAGCTTCTCTCGTTTGCTTTTGGAGACACCTGTGGTGAACCCCAGCAGGTAAAACCCAGCAGGTAAAACCTCTGAGCGGCGGGCGGGAGGACCGACACGCGGGTTCCCATAGTTTCACTATCTGATGTCAAAACATGAATTTAAACCGACAGCAAACTCTTGTTTAGGCGGGGAAACCAACTGTAAACTGCAGGTGAAAAGCTGTTAAAGTGAAAGACGAGCTTGTTTGCGGAGCGCGTTACCCGAGGAGGGCGGGGTCCGGGTCGCGGCGGCGGGCGGCGCCTGCAGTCGCCCATGCCCCCTTTCGCCCTCCGCGCTGCGGGGGAAGAAGACGCGTGAACTTGAACGCAGCCTTCACAGCTCCGTGTCGCCCAGCAGCGGGCAGTCGGTCTCATCTGCGGGTTCCCGCCGTCGGTCAACTTCTGGGAGGAGACGGACTTTGTGTGTTTGGAGGTTTAGGAGAAGCACGACGCAATGTCCAGGCGCAAACTTGGCAGCAGACCGCAGCACCTGAGCGCAATCCAAGGTAAGCAGGAGCCGCTGGAGGCGGATGTGATGTTTTCTCATGAAATCCAAATGAATTCACGTCTCAGTCAGTCAGCACGCGTTTAGTTTGCCCTGCCACAGTTCTCACATTATATCGGTGCTCCTTATTCACCAGCATGTAAAACAAATCATCCCGAGAGGATTTAAATTGCATTTGTGTAAACACACTTCAACCATGCGGCTGTTTTAATCTCTAAAAGAAAGACTTACAGATGGGCTCATGTGGCTGCCATGTCTGTGTTGTTGGTGCTCAGAGAGGAAGGACCGGTTTGTGTCTACAGGTCCGAACACGAGGATTAATATCTAATATCTCTCCAGGTTGAGTCAAGTTTCTCTGTGGGACAGTTTTACTCAACTGGGACTTGCTCCAACCTGCGTGTTCTTTATATACATTTATAATAATAATAAGAAACAAATAATATATATATATATATATATATATATATATATATATATATATATATATATATATTTATTTATTTAACAGTTAAATAATGTCCTGATTAAAAGTGTAGACCAGACCCCATTCAGACTTTCTCTTTGATCATCCAGACTGTTCAAACATGAAGACAAAGTGCTGCTCACAAAGAAACATGTGATGGAGGGAAACGAGAGAAACTTGAACACCATTTGTTTTTTACAGTTCTCTACTGGAGACCAGTGGTGTGTAACCACAGGTCTGTGTGTGTGTGTGCGTGTGTGTGTGTGTGTGTGTGTGTGTGTGTGTGCGTGTGTGTGTGTGTGTGTGTGTGTGTGAGACCGCACCTTGCAGGTCTGCACAAACAGACCTGAAACAGGAAAAGTGACATTTCTGAGTAACAACTGGCGAGATCCAACTCCAGACTGTACTGTCTGTACCTGTCCTGTGTGTGAGCCTGAGCAGGTGATCCAGTCAAGGTGTGCCTGTGACCGCCTTGAGCAATGCTGACCCCCCCCCTCCCCCACCTCCCCTTCTACCTGGCCTGAGCTGGAAGTCTTTCTTAAGAACTGTTCAGAGTTGACTCAGAGGTTTGTCCACCTGCAGCTTCAACGTGCTGCTTGTTGAATGAGTTGTCCTGTCCACATGTGAGAGCACACAAACAACCAGAGGCTGCTCTTATCTAACACCTTCAGCCATTTTTTTAAATGTTGCGATTCACTTCCTGTTGAGAAACTCTTGCTGCCTGTGCTTGATGGGCCACGTTGTCATTTTGAGTAAAATAGTGAAGCTTTGGTCATTATGTTTCTCTTTATGAATCAATAACTTCAGATGCCAGCACATGGTGATACCACACATTAATTTGAGGCTGTATGCATGGACTTCTCAGTTGGGCGTCTCAGAGAGAGATCTCTAGGTTGCTTAAAGGAAGTGGTCAGTGTTGCCTCGTTGCTTTAGAGCTCGCAACTGAAAGTTGCACTTTCGATCACCACGCCTGCTTGTTCCACTGAGGTCTAACAGCACGCCATTAAGAACATGCTCAAGGAGAAGTCCAGACTGACTGGACGCTTTGGAAGTGAGTCAGCACGTGTTCAGCGAGAAACAGAAAGTGTACTATTAATGCCAAGGTTTAGTATTAATTTCTCCCACTGTACTTTAGAGATAAAATAAAGTGATAAGTCTTTGGCAGCTTGTTGAAATGTTTGAGAGACACTGCCCACTATCTCCATGTGAGAGACGATTACACCCATCGGTCGAAGGAAGACGAGGGGATGAAACATACCGGATTAAATGGGATCGTTTTATTAAATCTTTAGATTAATGAACTGTCAACTTCAAGGTGGTGTCTTGTTCTGACCAACAGGACAACTCACCTTTCTGTCAGGAGACAAAACCAGATGATATTAAAAGTTGAAGCTGAATATTTGCTTGAAAACGAGTTGCTTATAATTCTGTCTATTGACTGATCACTTGTGTTTGCAGCTTTAGAAATAAAAAGGTACTACGTTGAAGTGCAGTGAACTGTGCTTGTGAATGTTCCTCTGTTCCGCATCACAGGTAGTAAGAAGAACGACATCTCTGTTGGTCATTGAATTGTCTCTCTTCCCTCTGCTGCATGTCCTGTTTGTCAGATGTCACAGAAATGGCGAACGGCACCACCTGCTCAGACGAGCGGCCTCCTCCTGCACCACCGGTCCAGGCTCCTGCCGAAGGTCGTGACCTCTTGACCTGCGGCCAGTGCAGCCGGGCCTTCCCCCTCGGCCACATCCTGGCGTTCATCCAGCACAAGCAGGGAGGCTGCCGCTCCCAAAGCCAAGCCCCGAGCGCCAACGCAACGCCGCCCTCGCCCGCCAACCGGGCGCAGCAGTACGACGGCGAGCTCGGGCCGGCCTTCATCGAGCTGAGGAGAGGGGGCGGAGCCCTGAGGGAGGAGCCGGGCGTGAAGGTGAAGGCCGAGCGCGGCAGAGCAGGTGAGTGCTCGAAGAAGAAGACAAATGTATAGACGTCAGGTTGCTAATTAGTGACTCTGTTTTTTGTTTTGTTAAATTCTCTTTTCAACCGCCCTCCTCTTCATTTAACAACTGCCCCCCACCTCCTCCCTTCCGGGTACAGCTCATTAGTTAGCCGTTGCCATTAGCAGACCTGCGTGAGTTAGTGACGCACAGGCTAATTGCGTGGAAAGGATAGGTGTCAGGAGCCTTCGTAGGGCAGCGAGGGTCCCGAGGGCTCCAGGCTGAGCACCTGAGCTCCTTCTCATCTCCCTGACTGTCAGTCTCTGAGGTGGAACGGCCAGGTAAACATGTTTCTGCATCTCCGTCCTCCTCTGCGCCCTGGACAACCGACTGGAACACGTCCTCCTCGCAGCAGCCCAGGAGCACGTCTCAGTGCTTTTAAGGTCTCGTTGGCTGTGGTCGAGCAGTGCGTGGAGAGTGAATGTGACGCTGTTTGTGCGGCGCTCCTCGCGCTCATGACACTGTAATGGTGGACGTTGCATCATGTGCAGCTCCTCTCCATCTCCCTCTGTTCCGCCTCGGGCCAAGCCACCTGAGCTCCTGGGAATGTCCTCCTTCCTCTTCTTCTTTCTTCACCTCATGCAGCGCTTTCTGCTTCTTCCTCTTGTCTTAAGCATGCCTGTCTCTTCATTCTGTGTCTGACGTTACAGGGATTTTCCTAAAGGTCTGTCCTGATGTCTTTTCTGCTGCTGTTTTCTTTGAGAGAAACGAGTGCAGACCCGTGGTGGTCATGCTAAACATGATACGTCACGGTGGAAGTCAATCAGCAATTCATGAGA
This sequence comes from Clinocottus analis, assembly GCF_023055335.1. Classification (NCBI taxonomy): domain Eukaryota; kingdom Metazoa; phylum Chordata; class Actinopteri; order Perciformes; family Cottidae; genus Clinocottus; species Clinocottus analis. The sequence goes on along the minus strand of NW_027175931.1, from coordinate 16,824,072 downwards.
TCTCATTACAATCCTCTTTTGAACATCTCAAGTGGCGAACAATGTGTTTGAGATGGGGGAGAGTTATTGTATTTTTCCTGCAAAGGTCAGATATATGTGAAGGTCATGCTGTATCTGAGGCAAAAAGGGGAGACTGCAGCAGGATGTTTAAAGGATTGCAGACTGACAGCATCTTGCTGCACACTGGTGGCGGCGTCAGCGCCCCTTTGCACATGTTGAAACCCTCTGTCGTGTGCACACGCGTTAGCAGTTCCTTCCTTTGTGTAACGCTCAGGGGAATGCTGCACGCACCGCTTCCGTCTGTCCACAATCTCTTTGTTTTTTTATGTTTCAGTCTGTTTCTCATCTCTCACTTACAGTCGGAGAACGCACAAGTTCGGTAATCATGTGCCCGCAGGATTATACAACAAACCCCCGTGTGCACGAGGCGAAGGAGAAGCGCACCGCAGCTTGTGAATAATAAAAAAGTAGATACATTTGGATTAAAGTTTTATAAGCAAATGCAGCTCCCGTTTGGAGTTATAATTGCGTTTTTTTAGTGTTTTTATCTGTTTGTACAGTTTGTGACGCAGCGATGGGACAGTTGTGTTTGGACTTCCTGCTGCCTAGTGAGCAGTAGGAAGTTGTGTTGTTTCATGGGAGAGAAACGGAGCGTCTGAGATGACTGGAAGTGAAACGGAAAGGTCCTCCATCTATTTTCTGTATTGAAGAGAGAGGGAGAGAAGGAGAGAGAGACAGAGAGAGAGAAAGGGATGGATTACCGAAGAGCTGCGTGCATCTGTCTCATTCCTTTTTATTTATTCTCCTTGTTTGTTTTTTTCCTCCTCTCCCCCCTCCTCATTTCTTCCCCCCATCTTCAACACACTTTCGCTTTGCCCTCTTTCAATTTCTCGCCCCCCCCCCTCCTTCCTCCTCCTCCTCCTCTCTTTTCTCCTCCCTCTGCCTCCCAAGGGAGAAGAGATTCTGCCTGCTGCTCGTTAGTGCTCCCAGCCAATCTGCATTTTTAATTAGTAGTTATTGCTTCTGCTTAATATTCAAGTGCTACCTCGGGCCAAATGGGAATCCTGACAAAAAAAAAAGAGAAAGCGAGGGGAGCGAGGGAAGGAGAGAGAAACCGGCTGGGTATTGTGTTTCACTCCAGGACCCCGAGACAAAAGCCCCCCCTCAGGGAAGATTGTGAGGTTTTTTGGGGAGGTGGAGGCGCGGGTGGAGGATGGGTGGAAGATGGGTCTCCATACGATCCAGAGGGGTGACATATTTCCGTGGTGTCTCCTGGCCCCCCGTACTACATTATAATCTTTTTTATCTCATTTTCTTTTTATCTCCTGAGCCCTGACCTACCTCTCTCTCTGTCTCTCTCTCTCTCTCTCTCTCTCCCTTTCCGCTCTCACTCTTCACCCTATTTTTAAAAGTATCTCAACTTCTCCTGCGTTTCTCCTCGGGCGAGGTTAAAGGACATGAACACTCCTCTCGTCTGCAGACAGAGGGGGCGGAGAGGGGGAAGAGAGAAACAGTTGCTCTCTTTTTCATCTCCACTCTCCTCCCCCTCCAGTGAAATACAGAAGGATTTGACTTGAGGAAACATGAAAGAGGCTTATAGCAGAGTCTGCTTTGAACCTCTCCAAAAAAAAAAAAAGAACTGTTTTCCCCTTCAATTTGAGGATCTTCTCTCCAATTTTGATTTATGCAGAAAGGCCTCATTTGTCAAGCAGGCTGAGTCAGTGCCTGATTTGCATAAAGCGTTCATTTTCTACGTTCTGCTAATTAGCAATTTGCAGCTTAATTGGAGAGTGGCTCACAGTTAGGAGACAAAGCTGTCCACATATAGAAATATCTCCAGATGTACTTTAGCTTTCTGATTCTGCTCCTTTTCTGCTTGGGCTCATACTTTCCCACATACTTTTATTTTGACATTACTTCTTCATTCTTCATTGTGTTTTAGTGAATGTGTCTTTCTTCATGCTGATACTCTGTTTTTCTAAGTTTAAGTCATTGTTTTGACACATGACATCATGTATCTGGCAGCTGCTCTGAAAACACACCTTACACGACCAGCTGAGCTCCAAACGAACACTTTTAGGGAGTTTAGTGAACATTTTGAAATGTCTCTTCAGCTGAGTGGATGTAAACACACAAATGGAGCGAAGAGAGAGCGATCATCTGGACTCAGATACATCGATGTGTAAAAACAAAAGGCCCGACGTTCACAGCTTGTTTCTCCTGCCACCCAAAGTGGCCTAAAAAATCAGTTTAATCTCTGAGTCAAGACATTTCAAAAGCCAAGACATAAGCTAACTGTCTTGTCCGTCTGTGTTCCAGTGAATGAGGAGCCGTCCTTCTTCACCTGCCAGCAGTGTGACGCCGTGTTTCCATCTGCATGGCTGCTCCTGCAGCACGCTCAGCACACACACTCCTTCAGCATCTACCAAGAGGACGAGGAGGAAGACACGGACACGAGAGGAGGAGGAAGAGGAGGACTTAAAGAGCACAAGTCCGCGACAGCCACTCTGGACCCTCGCCACCTGAGCCAGGCCCTCGCCTCCGCCTTCCCGCCCTCCACCCTGCGCCTCAGCCGCCCCCGTCAGACACACACCTCCTCCTCCTCCAGCAACATGCAGGCTATGAACTTCTCAGTGCGGCTCAGGGAGCTCGCGGAGGAGAATAACAACAACACCGGCAGCTCCCCCGGAGGCCTGATGCCGTCTCCGTCCTCTTCTCCACCGGCGGCTTCTCCCTTTCCTCAGACCGGTTCCCTCCGGTCTGACTTCCAGCGCGAGCCGTGTGACCAGAACTTCCAGTCCGTCCACGCCCTGTCCACCCACCGCCGGACTCACTCCTGCAACAGGCCCTACCACTGCGGCGTGTGCGGGCAAGCCTTCGGCCAGAGCGGCCAGCTGGCCCGGCACATCAGGAACCATCATAGGGCGGCCGGAGGTGGAGGAGTCGGGTACGAGTCGGTCGACGTAGTCGTGATGGAGGAGGATGACGGGAGGCGCGGGATGAGAGGGAGGTTTCAAATGCAGCCAGCTGGAATCCTCATGGGGAAGGGAACTGCCAGCGCAGACGTGAGAGCCCAGTGTCCCGAGTCAGAGCTGCCCAAACACCCGTCCGTGGCTTCAGGCCTGATGCTGCTGACCTCACAGGTCAGACCGGCAGACCGGGAGATGCTGAGGCTGTACCGACGCCAGAGAGAGGGGGAAGAGGACGCAGAGGGCCAGCAGGAGCCTCGGCACGCCTCGCCCTGCGCCAGCCCCTCTGAAGGCTCGCTGGAGAGCGGAGAGACGGGGGGCAGCGGCGAGAGTGGCATCGCCAGCGGAAACTGCACGCCCAAACGGCCAGAGACGGCATGCGAGCGAGTGCGAGGAGTCGCAGAGTGGGAGAACGAAAGAGGGGAGATCATGGAGAGGGAGACGGAGTGGAGCTCAGCCAAAGTCAGCGAGGTCGTGCAGGAGTGGCAGAGGGAGAATGAGCGGAGGAGTGTCGGCGGTGTCGGCGGCGGAGGAAGCAGCAACAGCAGCAACAGTACAACTGCATGCTCGGCCGGTAAGAAGAAGAAAGATGAGGCTTGCGAGTACTGCGGTAAACAGTTCAGAAACAGCAGCAACCTGACCGTGCACCGCCGCAGCCACACGGGCGAGCGGCCGTACCGCTGCGGCCTCTGCAACTACGCCTGCGCTCAGAGCTCCAAGCTAACGCGCCACATGAAGACGCACGGCGCGCAGGGAGCCAAGGCCTCCTTTCTGTGCCAGCTGTGCTCGGTGCCCTTCACCGTTTACGCAACTCTGGAGAAACACCTGAAGAAAGTGCACGGCCTGAGCCACGCCAGCGTGGGAGCGTACGCGCAGGCCAGCGCCGCAGACACCATGGCCGCCATCAAAGCTGACGAAGACGCAGTGGTAGTGAAGATGGAGGAGGATGAAGCCAGTTTGGATCAGATAGAAATGGAGAGAAAAAGTGATGTGGTGAAAAGCATGGAGCTAGAAGAAGTCCATGCCAAGTTTGTGGAGAGCGGCTCAGTCACAGCTGCTGATCCTGAGAGCAACGCAGAGCTGAACCTAGCTCTGGCTTCTGCGCCATGAAAGCTGTTCTCATTCACTTATTGACATTAAAATAGCACTGTAGAGGATTTAAGTCGCCCCTCAAATAAAGATAATTAGTCCCATCATTGAACGAGTAAAACTGAAATGTAGTTTAAAGCTGCTGCTGCTTTAAACTACATTTAATGCTGAAGCAGCAGGTTTAAACTACATTTAAAGCTGCAGCAGCAGGTTTAAACTACATTTAATGCTGAAGCAGCAGGTTTAAACTAGATTTAAAGCTGAAGCAGCAGGTTTAAACTAAATTTAAAGCTGCAGCAGCAGGTTTAAACTAGATTTAAAGCTGCAGCAGCAGGTTTAAACTAAATTTAAAGCTGCAGCAGCAGGTTTAAACTACATTTAAAGCAGCAGCAGCAGGTTTAAACTACATTTAAAGCTACAGCAGCAGGTTTAAACTAAATTTAAAGCTGCAGCAGCAGGTTTAAACTAGATTTAAAGCTGCAGCAGCAGGTTTAAACTACATTTAAAGCAGCAGCAGCAGGTTTAAACTACGTTTAAAGCAGCAGCAGCAGGTTTAAACTATGTTTAAAGTAGCAGCAGCAGGTTTAAACTACGTTTTAAAGCAGCAGCAGCAGGTTTAAACTACATTTGAAGCAGCAGCAGCAGGTTTAAACTACGTTTGAAGCAGCACCAGCAGGTTTAAACTACGTTTAAAGCAGCAGCAGCAGGTTTAAACTACATTTAAAGCAGCAGCAGCAGGTTTAAACTACGTTTAAAGCAGCAGCAGCAGGTTTAAACTACGTTTAAAGCAGCAGCAGCAGCAGCAGGTTTAAACTATGTTTAAAGTAGCAGCAGCAGGTTTAAACTACGTTTTAAAGCAGCAGCAGGTTTAAACTACATTTGAAGCAGCAGCAGCAGGTTTAAACTACGTTTGAAGCAGCAGCCGTCCTCTCCACCAGCGCCGAGGCACATGCTGTTCATGACTGTGTGCAAGCTGCTGCTAGAAACTTAAGTGCCTCCAGTTCTTTAGACCACAGAGCACAAACGAGGCCGTGACATTCAGCGGGGAGATTACCAGAGCTCTTGAACAGGAAGTGACCCGCCACAGTCCACACACAGGAAACGATCACCACGCTGCAACGCAGGATGCACAACACGAGTGGTTCATCTCTCTGGAGGGCAGCCGGACAGGTGCAGACAGACGTTGTCAGATAATATAGTAAAGGGGTTCTATTGAATAAAAAAAAGCATCGCGGTAGAACGATGTTAACATTTCTTCAGCATCAGCAGTCATGTTGTGTTTTCTTTTGAGAAGACCTTTTAAAGACTAGAAATGTTTCCACTGACACGAGATGAAGTGAATCCAGACGTCCGCCTGCAGGTCCTCAGACTCCTTCAGAGGCACGTGGTTGTCACAGACGAGGTCGTGCTCCTGGATGTGTGGATGATTTTCTGTTTTCTAATTTTATAAATGTGAATAAGGAGACTTTAATGTGTCATCTACTGGTGTTTCTTTTGTTTTTCATGATTCATTTCTATGCATAAAACCCTGCAATTTGACCTCCATGTGACATGGTGTGTATTGTTTTCTCTCTTTGTACCTGTTATTGTGATGGTAATTTCTCTCTTTCATTGTTTACATCGTAAAGTGCCGGACTGCTTGAAGCTCGTGCATGTGTTGCAGCCATTTGTCTTTTTGTTGCCTGCGTTTGAGTTCTTCCTAATTTATGGATGCTGCATGTTGGGTTGTTGTGTACCTGCTGAGCCGGGCTGAGAGGTGCAGAGGAGCTTTCTGATTGGTGGAGCTTTGTGGGAAGCACTTGGGGGAGTTTGCGTGAACGTCTTTGTTTGTTGTGTACATATTTGGGCCGATGCTCAGGTGACACTTCTACTTGAAGGCTCTGTCCTGTGATCTTGTGTCCAGAGCATCATCACCGTTTCACCAAAAAGGATTTCAGAAACACAAGTTAAGGAGAGGAACCTGCGCATTCAGCAAAAGAAAGCAGGTCAAAGTTGTGAAGTGGAGCGCTGCCATCGTTTGTGACTACGTGAAGACTTTGTGCTCATATCTGATCTTTCATGTCAGGGACATTGTGTGTGTTGTGTAATGAACGATCGAGTGCAGTGTAACTGTTCAGGGATAATATTTTGTACATAGTTTGACATTCTTGCTGTTGCTATGCTTATTATTGTTATTATTATTAATAATATGAACTGCCTCGTCTCCTTTCCGCTGAACTATCGTGAAGCTGCGCTGTCTTTGTGAACCTGACACCGTTTTGTAATTCACCTTCTCAAGAGGAGCCTCAATAAAGAATTGAGGTGAAATATTTTGTATTGTGGAGTCTTTTCTGCTTCTGTTGCTTTTCCCAACACGTCTCCTCCCTTTTCTTCTTCTGGCACAGAACAAAGCGTTTGAAACTATTTATAAGTATCTTTCCTCACCGTGATGTTGTCTTAGTTAGAGTGGGTCGTTCCTCTGAGGACCGCAGTCAGCGCTGAGTTATTAATTTTTAATGTGAGTGTTTGGACGAGGGACCCTCACTCCTTGTTTACATCCTTGTGATGTTACTGGCTTTGTCTGTAAGTGTGTGTGTGCGTGTGCGAGTGTGTGTGTGTGTGTGTGTGAGATACTGTTTGTGTGTGTGAGTCCTGCAGTGTGTGAGGCGGTGCAGCGAGATGTGATGGGACACGGCCGACGAGGGTTTCTCAGGATATGAGGAGGACAGTTTGGTTATTGTTTGGATGTTGGAGGCAGAGCAGGGCGGGTGGGGAGTGTCAAGGGGTTCAGATAATTGCTGACTCCATTTTAAGGGTATAAAAACCTCTTCAGCAGCATCTCGGGCCTTAACCCCTCCCCCTCTAATGAAAATGAAGTTCTGTGATCCCTCTAGCTCATTAACAGCAGGTCTTTTAATGAGCTTTCAACAGGGCGGGGGCTGTGTGGATGAAGAGGGGTTGGAGTGTGTGTGTGTGTGTGTGTGTGGAGAAGAAGGGGTGTGGGGAGGGGGGGGGGGGGTTATTGCACCAGATGCACACACGCCCACTCCTACCAATTACCGTTGTGTTACAGAGAATGAGGAGGAAGTGAAGACCGAAGTCCCTCAGACCCAGATGAGTCCGTTTGTCCGTTTGGCTCCACAGAGACAGAAAGACGAGGGAGGGAGGACAGCACAGGTGATGACCTCCCTCCCTCTGGTAAACTGTGCCCTGTCTGTCTGCCGGGCGCCAAATCAAGCGCCATTTGGTGCTCGAATTGACCCAATTATGTAAGGTAAGGTGATACAGGGCACAGTAGCCCGACAGCAAGAGGATATCTGTTCCATGTCCCAGAGTGCCCTTTGTCTCCTGCAGTCCACACCTCTGAGGCGCTGCTACCTGCACACGACGAGGTCAGCAGCCAAACCGGCCAATCACAACGTGAAGAGCCTGTGATGTCTGCCAATAGCAGCGAGGCTGCGTTCTGACCAGCGACGGCTCGGGCAGTCCTCACTTGGACTTTGAGATGTAAAGGTTGTGTCTCAGCTTCACAGAGAAAGCTTTTGTTGGGAGAGGTCGCTTCAGGACGGAGGAGTTTAATGAAATACACTTTACCAACTTTTGTTAAACACATTCTATAGATAGATAGATACTTTATTGTGTTGTGAGGAGAAGAAGCAGCTTGGACTTTTGTTCATGCAACATTGTGCAGTAGTTTAAATGTTGTGTTTCAACATCTAAAGGAAATTGTTGGTCTGTTAAATAAAAATCCCTGTATGCACCTTTTTGCTCTCCATATCTCCTGAGCCATATCACAGACGTTAGAAATGTTTATTTCACATTAATATTGTGTTGACATGAACATTTAGACATTTTAGCTCGGCAGCTACAACCGCCAACAACATTACATCATTAAAGGTATTGTTATTGAGAAATATTTTTATGTCTACCAGTTAAAAAGTATCAGTCATTAAATTTGACTAAGCCTTTATTTCAAACTAATTTGTGAACCCCGTAAAGCAGTGAAAATGTCTTTTTAATATAGATTAGACAATTTGTCACATGTATAATTGCATTTTATCTGCATAGTGAAAAACCTTTTAAAATGACTTTTTCTCTATCCAAGATAAAGCGTATATAGCAAAACAGAAGGGGACCCAGGGTGAAACCTTGTGGAACGTCACAATCCAGATATTCAGATCAAGACTCCACCAAACTAACTCATTGTTTTAATGTGCATTCACTTCCAGGCCTGCAGATGGTCAGACTGAGCTGTGCAGCTCCAGCTTGTGGTGTTTATAGACACAGTCCAATGTTCTGTAAGAGTGGCACAATCAAAAATTCAGATTAAATTTAAGATGATTAGCTCTGGAAATGCTCACAACAAAGAGAATGTCAGAGCTCTGTTTGCTTTCCTGTAGGCAGGCCTGTGGCCATGAAAGGCTCTCACTTATGTATGAGAAGATTGTGCTTTATCATGGAAAAAGCCAATTAACTGGGATTTTTTAATTACATTTCTCATGGCGTGCTGTGTCAAGCCTCCAATCATCTCTGCAGTCCCGACCCTGATGTCCTCGGCCTCCACAGAATAGTTGGGAAGGAGAAGGCAGAGGATTAAATCATCAACAGAGCAGACTGAGACGGGATAACAAGAAAGAGAAAGATGCATTCGGGAGTCGTCAGACAAACCACAGGACTCCCTCTCCACTCTTTATCCTCGCACGGTTCCCACAATCCCCACCTTCTTTCACCCGGCCTCGTCCCGCAATGACCGCAGAGTGAAATTTGAACCCTTGAATTACACCAACTTCACCAGTCCTCCCTCGCCCTTCCCTCCCCATCCCGACCTTAACCGTGAGAGAGGGAGGACGGGTTCAGGGGCAACGCTGTCAATCCAGCGCCTTTCTTTTCAGACAATGAAAGGATGGAAAGACAAGAAGGGCTCATTCTTATGAGAGGTGATATAATGTCACTGATGACTGAGGACCAGCCCTGTGGGAGGAGAGTCGGTTGAGTTTGCGTAAAGGAAGCACTGACGAGACGGCAGGCAGGTTGATTTAGAAACAAAAGAGAGGAAGTTTAGTGATTTCTCTCTTTTTACAGCATAAGACAGAGTTGCATCAAACAGGCAGACATTGTTGCCAGATAATGATGGTGAAAATACATTTTAAATAACCGAAATAAGGCTCTTTCCAGAGTGAAGGCCATGGGCTCGTTTTCATCCCAGTGAAGTTGTTTTTCAAAGACGGGGTGTGTGAGACGACACAGAAACACACAACACAATCCTTCTTTACACCAACAGCCTCTGTGAGCGCAGACCTCTGAAACCAGATGTGTTCACTCACTAAGTGTTTTATTCAGTAGATTTCAACTAAGAACATTACTTTTTTGTAAAATTACAACACAAAACAATATGATACAATATGTTTCATAATATACAATCAATATGTTACAATACATTTCCATTTGATGCAAAACAATGAGTATAATAATACAATAGATGCGATATATTAGATAAAAAATACTATACAATACAGATTAACGTGATACTTTACAGTTCAATATATTTTGATATAATACTATATAACATAAGATATGTAATATGTTATTATACGAACGGCTATGATGTTATACAATATAAAATTATACAAGCCAATGCAATACAATTATTCAGTGTTGGCCTTGACTCCATTTCCCCTTTTTGATGAAATGTTCTCTGCCCTGCAGACAGTTGCTTCCTTGCAGCAGTTAGTTAGTTCGTTAGTTAGTTAGTTAGTGACAGGTTGTGTTAGCGTCTTCTACATGAGCCTCACACAGGGACATGATGGCTCACAGCTGTCTGAACATTGGTGATAACCAAAGATTCCTTAATGGTGTAGTACTTCATTGTTTTGGTGTCTGAAATTGATTATTGACCTGAATATTGGAAAAAGGTGATTTTTGTATGACATCCTGTTTACAGGCAAATGTATATTTATACCTGCACTATTCTGGTCATGTGCAGAGCTTCAAGGGTCAACAACAGTGCAACCAGATCACACTCTGTAGGCGACGGCGACATGAGGTGATCAAACATCTGCAGCTTGAAATACTCGCTGACTTTGTCACTCTCACACATATTACTCTGCACTTGCTGCACCTGGTGACCCTCCTTGTGAACCTCACAGTTAGTCAGTTGCTCAGGTAATCACACACACACACACACACAAATATATTCAGGTCAGTCAGTTTGGTTTCTCGTTGAGTCAAGAAATGTCCAAAAATGCAAGAAAAACTGGATTTGACTTCCCTGCTGCTCACTCCCTCTCTGGGGTCAGAGGTGCTACCTGCTAGCATGCAGAGCAAGGTTAAGAGGAAGAGTTCAGTCCCATGACAGGTGAAATGCTTTCATGTGTTTGTCTGCAGGCCTGAGCTCAGGTGAGCTGAAGCCTTCGCTGCGTCTGCACATGAACAAAAGTCAACTCAGCTTATTAAATCTTTATGTTCAAACTTTGCATCCATGCAGCTGATCCTGGAGGTTACAGATGTAGGAACGTGGTCATTATGCTGCAGAGTGATCCCTTCAGAGGTATAGTGGGATATCTTTCATTATCAAATTAATATCACTGCATTTACATGTACTGTTGGGCTGCTTCATATATAACAATATATCATCATATAAAAACAGATCAGACACAAAAATCCTCATGTACATAGTAAATGATAACAATGAATGTCGTGGATTAAAACAACAATACATCTTCCACTAAACTGAAATTGAGTAGAACTATATTGTACCATCAGATGTAAACACTAAAAAAGTCCAATCATTCATGAAAGTGTAAAAAAGGAAAATATTTAGTGATGCTTTACTACAATGAAAACAGCAGCAATTAATAATGTGACTAAACATCAACATGAGTTAAATTATAAATTACAGAAAAACAACCCATGAATATACATATTCCCTTTACATCTGTATTACACCTCAGTGTTAACATGTGGAAACAAATCAAATGAAAAGCTCAAGATGTAAGAAGTTTATTAATAGTTAAGGCAACAGACATCAAAAACACATCGTTAGAAATATCCAATAATCTGCATTATGTACCATCGGTTCCTCCTGCTGCTGCTCATCTCCTGTCCTCCGTCTGGTGGGATTCGTGTGAGCGACGCAGCAGAAAACGAGTCGGGACAAAGCCGGTGAACCAGCGGGGAGAGAGAGGGAAGCCGGGTCGTGAGATCAGAGCGGGTCATGAGAGGGAGTGTCGGGTCGGCCCTCTGACCTTTGTGGCTGAGGCTTCCTGTAATCCCGTCCTCAAAGACCATACGGACATAATGGAGAGCTCATGAATGGAGTTAAATGGTGACCATTAGGAGGATCTGTGTCGCTATTCTTCTTGTTTGTTTAGTCCTGGTCAGTCTCACGTTTTCAGTGTAATCAGGCGTGTGATGAAGCGACGGCTGAGACGACTGAGAGGCCTGAGAGGCCTGAGAGGCCGGAGAGGCCGGAGAGGCCCGCTTTGAGCACCGCAGGACAACAGTTTACTGGAGATGGATATCCAACTAAATATATTGAGTGAAAGACATAAGAGGAGAGAACGAGAGAGGAAGGAGGGGAGCGGTAATTGGATGTCTACTTCAGATTGTGTGAGTTCATGAGCGGTCTGAGAGGAGCCAACACGGTTTGGTTCATAAAGGTCCCAACAAAACAAGTCCTGTGAATATTCTGTTGAGGACAAACAAGCTTCTGCAAACAAGTTAGAAAAACCTGTCGATTAGAGGAGATTACTTAGTTTCAAGGTAATGTTGTAAGTTGTTTTCACTGTTTCAAAGAACAAAACGAAGAAAACTGCACAAGAAAGAATCGTATTGGAAAATGAAGAAACAATGTTTCTCCATTGTAATAAATTTTACTTAGTTCTATAATACTAATACTAATAATAATAACAATAATAAAGCATTAATAATAGATCAAATATAAACCTTTAATTAGAACGTTTGATTTGCCAGGTTGTAAAATGTGTTTGTCTGAAACCACACAGTTATGAATATTAATGTATTCTTCATTTTGGTACTTTTCCAGTGCATCAGAGGTTTGTTGGATGAACTAAAAAAAATATACAAATTGTTCAGTTAAAGGAGGACAAAAATTCTCAACCTGGCACCAAAGAGTTGTTCTCATTAATGCTGTAAAACTGATTTAGTAACATTGATGACGGCTTTTATTAAAATTATTAAAACTGGTGTCCTTCTATCGCAGCTCTATTCAGAAGCTGTTGCACACTGACGGCAGCTGAAATATCAAATAATCTGCATTATGTACCATCAGTCTTAATTAAATAATTAAGAGTTTGCACTTTAGAAGCAACACTGTCAGCCTCAAAGGGCCCCGTCCTTTATTGCCTTATCTTTGAGTGACGTTTAATCTTTTTTAGTAAAATATTTACTGGAAACAAAAATATTTATAACAACTATGAACTGATGAGTATCAACATATTTTTATGAACTCATCTGTACTTTATTATCATAATTACAGACTTTCAGAAAACTTTCAGGCATCTTCTAAGACAAATAAAACTAAGAATTACAATTATATCGGATATGATCCTTCTCATAATTCTAGTAATTATTTGTTCTCTCCATCTTGTAAGTTATTTAACAATGTGATTACGTGAGTTGAACAAACCTTTTTGTTAATGCCTTCCTCCTCACCGGCTTATTGATCATCTTCCTCATCATCGTCCTCATCGTCACGCAGTTTACACGGAAGCTCTGTATTAACTATATGTACTGTATTAACTGTATTAACTGTATTAACTATATGTACTGTATTAACTATATTAACTGCATTAACTATATGTACTGTATTAACTATATGTACTGTATTAACTGTATTAACTATATGTACTGTATTAACTATATTAACTATATGTACTGTATTAACTGTATTAACTATATTAACTGTATTAACTATATGTACTGTATTAACTATATGTACTGTATTAACTATATTAACTGCATTAACTATATTAACTGTATTAACTATATGTACTGTATTAACTGTATTAACTATATTAACTGTATTAACTATATGTACTGTATTAACTATATTAACTATATGTACTGTATTAACTATATTAACTGTATTAACTATATGTACTGTATTAACTATATTAACTGCATTAACTATATTAACTGTATTAACTATATTAACTGTATTAACTATATGTACTGTATTAACTGTATTAACTGTATTAACTATATGTACTGTATTAACTATATTAACTGTATTAACTATATGTACTGTATTAACTGCATTAACTATATTAACTGTATTGACTATATGTACTGTATTAACTGTATTAACTGCATTAACTATATTAACTGTATTGACTATATGTACTGTATTAACTGTATTAACTGCATTAACTATAGATGGCAATGTGGAGGCTTCATGTGGAGTAGACTGACACCTAGCGGCAGTTTGAGGTCACTGCCGCCGCTCTGATGTGCTTGATATGAAAGCAGCTTCTGATCCAACAGGACCGTGTCCTGCAGTAGCATCAGTCCAGTAACGTCCCGGACTGAAGGTCTCTCTCTGGCCTCCGGACGGTCACGATGACTGACGGCACGTCACGGAGATCAAAAGGCTGTTGGCACCTTGTCATTACTGCGACTCCAGCTGCCCGCGGCCCCCGGCGCTCTGCATACCTTCCCGGGCAGGCAGAGCCGGGGAGGCTGCGGTGGGTGTGCGCTTGGATGTGTATTTAAGCCCCGGCTGCCCGAGACTCTGCAGAACTCTTGGACTGCGGATTCACTGACAGCATGGCGACGCACGAGGACGCAGCTCTGGGCTCCATCCGGAACCCGATCAAGTTCATGGATCAGGACTTCAAGACTCTCATGGAAAAGTGTCTGAAGTCCGGAGAGCTGTTTGCTGATCCAACGTTTCCAGCTGAGCAGACATCCGTCGGTACACCGGAAGATCCGGATCCAAAGAAAGCGATCGAGTGGAAACGACCCAAGGTACACACAGTGCGCGCGTGTAACGTGCCAGAAGTTGTTTATTCAAACAGTTGACAGAACAATTTAAATTGTAAAATAATCAATTACCATGTCACGGTACAGCTTCCTCACACGTCCAAAACACAAGAGGCGCATGTTCAAAGCGTATTCTGCAGGCAGAGCATTTAGTTTGAGCTGAAGGAAAGTTGACTGCGTGTATTTGTTTCGACATGTTTAACACAAAACACAATAAAGTGACCTGTGTTTCCTCCGTTGCTCCTCTCCTGTAGCTCTAATCAACAGTGTCTGTGGTTTAAAGCTGCTGGTTCAGGTCTGACCATCAGTTTGTTAAAGAGGCAAAGTTAGTCACACACATAACACTTAAATAGTAATACTAATAATAACAATAATAAAGCATTAATAATAGATTAAATATAAACCTTTAATTAGAACAACGTTTGATTTGGTTGTAAAATGTGTTTGTCTGAAACCACACAGTTATTAATATTAATGTATTCTTCATTTTGGTCCTTTTCCAGTCCATCAGAGGTTTGTTGGATGAACTAAAAAAAAATTATCTCACAAATAAAACCAGAAGATATTCACAACTGATGAACTGGTGATACTTTTCTTGTTGTGTCTCATGGTGTTGTGTCTCACCGTGTTGTGTCTCACGGTGTTGTGTGTCACCCACCGTATTGTGTCTAACAGTGTTGTGTCTCACGGTGTTGTGTCTCTCTCCATCTCTGCAGGACATCAGTGACAACGCTGTGTTTGTGGAGGGCTCGACCGGCACCACTGATATCTGTCAGGGCCAACTGGGTGAGCGTCAGGAGAACTGCTCCTCTCCCGGAGACACAACAGGCTGTGAATTGTCTTAAAGTGGCCTTGCAAAACATCCTGGAACATTAAAACCACACAACCAAACGCTGCAGCAGCCCTGCCTGCTTTCAGATTGTTTCACTTTATTTTAGTGAATGCAGTGACTTCATAATGACGTCAGCACCGTGCTGACTTCAAACCCTCAGCGAGGGAGAGAGAGAGGAGTGACTCTGCAGAGGTCCGAGCTTCACGCCTCTGAAACGGCCCACAGACACACACATCTGGGTTCTGCTGGGTCTTTCTGCTTTGTGGTGAAACACAACAATGTTTTCTTCACAAAAACAAGATTTCCTTCCTTCTCTGGGGTTCATAAACTGTTGATTTCTGTCACTAGTTATGTGCAAATATGTTGATTGGATCAATACTAATCTTCTTGTTGTTCTTGTTCTTGTTCTTGTGTTGTTGTTGTTGTTGTACTTCTTCTTCTTCTTCTTCTTCTTCTTCTTCTTCTTCTTCTTCTTCTTCTTCTTCTTCTTCTTCTTCTCCACTTCAGACCTTTATGTTCTCATTTAAACTCTATCCCAGGATGTTTTATTCCAACATCTCCAGAGGAACAACAGGTGTCTGCTGTCACAGAGGAATGGGGTTTATTATAGAGAGAGAGAAAGAAGGAGGGAGAGAAAAAGGGAGAGCTTTACCTGCCTTCAAAGCATTCATTACAAAACACTCCATCTTTTAAGATGTGTACCGTGTTCTCGTGTGTCTCTGTGTTCATCAGGTAACTGCTGGCTGCTCGCCGCTCTGTCCTGCCTCACCATGCATCCCACGCTCTTTGTGAAGGTGGTGCCGCCCAACCAGAGCCTGTCCTCTGACTACGCAGGCATCTTTCACTTCAGGGTTTGTGTCAAGCACTCAACTTCAGCACAGTTGATTTATAGACCTGTTCACACATGCTTACTTGAGGTTTCTTCACGTGAGAAACACAGATTCTCTGGAGGATGATCTGAAGGGTTATATTCAGTAAAAATGCTCTAGTTTAGCTCACAGCTCTGGTATTCAATGAACCGATCAGACAGGTAGCAACTCATCTTGCAGGCGTCACTGGTGAGAAGACCCATAACACCTCATCTTCACCTCCTGATTCTAAACTAGAGAGTTCATCATACTCGAGCTCTGACCGGCACAGATCAATAGATGATCAACCGGGTCAAAGCAAACAGTTAGACATCTTTTTACAGCTTGTGTTGCCCTGCAGCGTTTGACCTGTAGAGACTGAGAGGGAGAATGTGGAGACTCATCGCTCTGTATCTGGCTGATGGGAGAGCAGTCCAGACATGTACACACACACACACACACACACACACACACACACGCACACACACGCACACACACACAGCGCTATGAAAGACCAGTGCAGGCCTGCTTTAGCTCACCGCCTGGAGGAGCTTTAATAACAGTCAGGAGAGATGAGTGTTTGTTTAACTCGTCCTTTCATGGACTATTTTCTTCATTCACTTTTGACTTTAAACATATTTATTTATGTCTCTGGAAAGTCAGATATTTCTCTCAGGAGAAGGTGAGACCAAAACAAAGCTTGAAGAAAGTTAGTATTGATAATATAAATCTAAAATTACTGTCGATGCTTTTTTATATTCATGTCTAG
Source organism: Clinocottus analis (assembly GCF_023055335.1). Taxonomy (NCBI): domain Eukaryota; kingdom Metazoa; phylum Chordata; class Actinopteri; order Perciformes; family Cottidae; genus Clinocottus; species Clinocottus analis. Next base: position 16,807,584 of record NW_027175931.1, on the reverse strand, counting down.
TGAAGTTCAGGTCAGCGAGGTCAGTACGACACAGCTATGCAGCTGTAGTTGTGTCTAGAAATGTCTGATTCTCAAGGGAACTTTAGTCACACGCCTGCACTCCTCTACACACACACACACACACACACACACACACACACACACACACACACACACACACACCTGTTTATCAGTATATTGACATTAGAGAGAAGCAGACTGGACGTTGCTCGTCTCTTCCTGTGAGAAGAGATGAGAACACAGGATTCTCCTCCTCTTGACAGATTGGAGCCAATTAAATGTGACTTTGCTTTGATATGTTGGTGACATAAAACCGTGTATTAAAAAGCCGAACTTTCAGCTGTTCGTGGTGTTGTTTTAGACGCTCAACCTGCGTTGACTGAACGACTCCCTGCTTTTGCATCTGCAGAGCTTGTTACTTTACCTGTGATCGAGGAAATAAATTATGAAAGAGAGAAGTTGTCAAACTGAATTCTTCTGGAGGCGACACCAGGCTTCCAGTAATTATACACGCTAACAGTATTGGACCTCTAGTTGTTGCAGGTGAAAGGTCAGATATTTGGGACATGAGGTGAGTCTCGTTGCCGCTAGACTTCCTCTTGCGCATCGTTCCTCCTGATTCCTTCTGTCCTCCTCTCCTTGTAGTTCTGGCAGTATGGTGAGTGGGTGGAGGTGGTTGTGGACGACCGGCTGCCAGTGCGCGAAGGCCGTCTGCTCTTCAGCTACTCTCACACCCGCCACGAGTACTGGAGCGCCCTGGTGGAGAAAGCCTACGCCAAGTCAGTTTCCACTATCAGGCATATGTTTCTGGGTTGTAGAGACGACGCTCTTCGGCGTGTATCTGCAGTGACTCTCACCTCGTCTCGTGTAGGTTGGTGGGATGCTACGGAAGCCTGAAGGGCGGCAACATTTCAGAGGGGATGGAGGACTTCACCGGAGGAATCGCATACTCGCTGCAGGTCTCATCTCGTACGCCTCGAGTCCTCTGGAGGTCTCTGACGGCCGCTCTGTCTCAAGGCAGCCTGCTCAGCTGCTTCATCCAGGTGCGTACACACCTGCGAAGGTTCACGCCACACAGCCGGACGCCACTTCGGAAACACTTGAGTCCCTCTGGTTGTCTCCACAGGCCAGCAGCTACCGCGAGGTTGGCAAAGTGACGGACGACGGGCTGATAAAGGGCCACGCTTACGCCATCACCGACACCGACAAGGCGAGTGAGACGGAGGCCGAGCTGCTGTCTGCGCCGCTTTGTGGCATCATTACGTAGTTTCATGGGCTTTCTGCTGCTGCCATCTAATATCAGACCAATTCATCACGTACAGTTTAATATAATCTCATTCAAATAATCTCAACTCATGTCATTTGATTTAATAAAATCTAATCGCACCACATCATGCGAATTGAAAATAACCTCACTGCAATTACAATCTCATCATCCCTGACTTGATCTAATTGACAAAAAAATACATATTCTTAGCGTATTGAAAGATGTGCGGTGTTTGTTTAAAAGTTGTGAGTGAAAGTTTATTGAAACTTTACAGGTGTGTTAGTTTCTTCCTTTGACACTTTTCAGGTAACAAAAGCGTTGGATGAGATTCTGTTGCTGAAGCTGAGGAACCCCTGGGGCTTTGTGGAGTACTGCGGAGCCTGGAGCGACAAGTGAGGAACGCTTGTGCTCGTGCACAGGAGATGTGTGTGTGTGTGTGTGTGTGTGTGTGTGTGTGTGTGTGTGTGTGTGTGTGTGTGTGTGTGTGTCTACCGGGGAGAGAAAGAGCATGCTCACTGGCTTCCTCTTCCTAAATGTGACTGCAGCAGTAAAGAGTGGGACAGTGTGGCCAAAGTAGAGAAGGAGAGGATCGAGCTGAAGAAGATTGAAGATGGAGAGTTCTGGTACGTGCGATGCATCACATCCTCTGAAAGCATCCTGCTGCAACATGAACTTAGAGAGCAAGCGTTCAGATCCTTTATTTCAGTAAAAGTACCACACTGTGAGAATGCTCCACTGCAGTAAATGTCCTGCACAGTAAAATTGTACTCGAAGTCTAATCCGCTCGATCATAAAGTACATAAACATAAAACATATTCATTCTTATATGGTGATCCTATATTAATGTCACTGCTGTATTAATGTGTATGTCATATTTCATTGCTGCAGATATCTTTTCCTCCTTTATTTAAGGTTGGCCACAGTTAAATACAGCATGCAGCACATCCTCTGAAAGCATCCTGCTCGTCCTCTGAATCGCTTTATTCAATGATTACATCACTGTCAGCTGCTCACCAGCTCAGGAACAGCTCTGTTTCAGTTTGGTGTTTTTTCAGCTGGTCCAACTAGTTTATTTAAATAGTAAAAAGTAATATTTCCCTCTGAGAGGAAGTAGAATACTTCAAAGCATTAAATGGAAATACTTGTCACAGGATCCGAGCGGAGGACTTCAGCAGCCTGTTCGACGTCGTGGAGCTCTGCAGTGTGAACCCTGACTCTCTGGTGGAGAGCTCAGCTGCCTCCTCCACCTGGACCATCAGTGAACATGAAGGATTCTGGGTATCGGGGAGCTCTGCTGGCGGAAGCCGCAAATACAACCGTATGTTTATGAACGTGCAGTTATAATAATAACAACGATAACTTTATGTAGTTGCACAAATATGCATTGAAAAGCTCTGAAACATTTCATTACTCACCCTCTTGTACTCCTCAGGGTCCTTTTGGAAGAATCCTCAGTTCCAGTTGGTTCTCACAGAGCAGGACCAGCTGGAAGAGGATGATGAGGACAAAGAGGATGAGGATGATGAGGAGATATCCCCAGAAGACAAGAAGAGAGCAGAGAAGCAGAAGGAGAAGGCCAAACAGTGCACTGTGTTGGTGGAGCTGCTGCAGAAAAACCGCAGGAAGAAGACTAAAGTCCACTTCCTCTACATCGCTTTCCACATCTACAAGGTCAAAAAACACTTATTGTTACTTATGGATTTATTGAACTTTGTGAGTCTGTTTCTGAATGAACTCACACGCTGTCTCTGTGTTTCTTCTCTCCTGCAGGTTCCTCTTGAGGTGAGTATCTCCTCAGAAAGTATTGTATTGCTTAACTGCACATCAGAACTATCTCATATTCTTCATAATGTTTTAGTTTTTTGAGTAATAACTTGAGATATCTTCCTTCATACAGCTTCAGGGTTTGTGTCTGAGCCGCGACTTCTTCATGTCAAACCGCCCTGTGGGTCGCTCTGGGAAATATAGTGCTCAGAGGTAAAGGCATCATGGAAGTAGAACATGTGGGTGCTTTTACTTTGGAGGGACTTGACAGAGTCAAGCTTCCTGTGTACTCTGTTACTGGTGCAAAGCATTTCCATACAGATATCACATCTCGAGACAATGCGTCTTCAAGAGTAACCCTTCTTGCTCTGGTGGTGGATTCTATATCCAACTCATGAACCATGTTGTCCTCACACATAAACTCATGAACTTTGGGCCTCAGGGGTTTGTGGAAGAAGCTGCATCTGGACCCGGGTCACTACATCATTGTAGCTTCCACCTATCGACCCAACCAGCCCGCAGACTTCTTTGTCCGCATTTTCTCCAAGACCGGAAACACTCTGGGGTGAGACTCCTCCTCTTCTTCCTCCTCCTCCTCCTCCTCCTCCTCATCGTCACCACATTACTTCTGTTCCAAACAACAGTGAACTATACTTGTAGTGCCCCCGTTGCCATCTGAACATGGCGCTACTGGCTGCTCACTTGGGTTTCTTGTTTTGACGCGTTTTAAATTAAACACAATGTTCCGTTATAAAGTCCATGTTTATTCTTTTACAAACCAAAAATAATAATCTCCTCGGCATAACTAGGTGCTTTGATATTAAACATATCAAAATGTGCTCCTCAAAACGGTCGAAAAACTGTTTGCCTTTCCAAAGTGAGCAACACCTGAACCCAATCTTTCCCCTAATTATATATCATCTGAATTATCTTTATTTTGAGTAACATTGACTCAAGTGCTGTACTTAAGTACATTTTTGAGGTACTTTACTGGAGTATTAATACTTTAACTATATGTTGCAGTTTTTAATGAGTAAGTAGTTACTTTGGTTTTACATGAAACATGTGATCAACTTATAAACTCATGTTAATATTAATGAGTGTGACTGATTAGATCTGCTCAGGTCGGAGTTGACATCAGAAACACAAAATATGATCCTGTTGGCATAAAATGTAAAAAGAAAGAAAACTTAGACTGAATAATTTAACTTTAGTAAACTTTCTACTAAAGGAGAATTTTGGCTTTTTTTCACATTGTGTGTATTTTACGGCATGAATTGTGTGTTTTTAGGGTTTAAACTGTATAAAACTATAATTGAAGAAACAATCTGGTGTGAACTTTGTGTTCCAGGACTCAAGACTTCACCTGCTCCTCCAGCTTCCTGCAGGTGAGTTCACACACCTGAAACCAGAATACAACGTGTGTGTGTTAGAATACAACATGTGTGTGTTAGAATACAACACGTTTGTGTTAGAATACAACACGTTTGTGTTGGAATACAACATGTTTGTGTTGGAATACAACATGTTTGTGTTATAATACAACATATGTGTGTTAGACTACAACATGTGTGTGTTAGACTACAACATGTGTGTGTTAGAATACAACATGTTTGTGTTGGAATACAACATGTTTGTGTTAGAATACAACATGTGTGTGTTACAATACAACGTGTGTGTGTTAGAATACAACACGTTTGTGTTAGAATACAACATGCTTGTGTTAGAATTCAACATGTTTGTGTTAGAATACAACATGTTTGTGTTATCATACAACATGTTTGTGTTAGAATACAACATGTGTGTGTTACAATACAATATGTGTGTGTGAGTGTGGTGTGTTTTCCTCAACAGGTTATGGCTGCTCCTGTCTCCCCAGAGGATCAAGTGAAAGTCCAGAAGACCTTTGATGAGGAGTCTGGCGCAGTGAGAAGTCTTCATCATTGTTTATTATTTTATTCAACAAAAGTGTGAATTTGGGCTTTTGGTTTTGATATTTCTTCTTTGTCCCTCAGGATGACAGACTGAACGCTAAGGAGCTCATGAAGTTCTTCAACACAGGTTAACATCTCCAGTATAGCAAGTTGTTCATGTTTTAGCTGCCTCTGAAAATGACAAACCTATAGTCAACTATATATATATATATATATATATATATATATATATATATATATATATATATATATATATATATATATATATATATATATATACATATAGATAGATAGATAGATAGATAGATAGATAGATAGATAGATAGATAGATAGATATAGATATAGTTGACTATGAAATACCAGTAATGGCCACTAGATGGGAGCAGAGTGGTGGCACATTCCCTCCAAAGTCCCCAGTGGAGTCCCTGAGGTCAGCAGTCTAGACAGCTCACAGCTGCAGTCAGAGTACATTGAGCTTGTTTAAGTAATACAAGTGGCTGCACTTGTCCTCACCTTCACCTTTTCTCATATTAATCCAATTCAAACCTTTTTTTACTTACTTTCTTCCTGGAATCACAGTTCTTGAGAAAGATTACCATCTTCCACTGGAGACATGCCGACAGCTCATCTTCGGAGAGGACGTATCCTTTTGTCCTCAGTGTGTTCTCTGTGTTACGCACAAATAAACGTCACCATAAACATGTTAAAATCTTCATTGGCCTCTTTCAAAGGAGGGCTGCACAGTGTGTGATTAAACAGTTCAGAGCATCTCTGGTTCCTTCTAGAGCCCAAAAGATATGAAAAGATGAAGGTTCCATCTAGTAAGAGACTTCTGCTTCTGAGCAGCTTCTCTCCTCCGGCTGTGAGACTGTCACTCACCCTCTACACACATTATCATCATATCATGTATTGTCATTGTACAACAGGGTCGTACATCCAAATGCAGTTTGCAGTGTGTGTGTGTGTGTGTGTGTGTGTGTGTGTGTGTGTGTGTGTGTGTGTGTGTGTGTGTGTGTCGTTGGTGCATTTTGAAGTACGACCCTGACAATGACAATAAATGACCTTGTAAACTTGTGACCTTGTAAGTTAAGCGAGGCTGATGAAGGTTCAGATGCCGCTTCCCTGTGTCTGACTCCTGTTGAGACGTCCTTACCTCTGCTGCAGACTAAAGGCCGCTGCAGTCTGAGCCGAAAACAGACAGGAACCCTTCTGTCATGTCTGCGCAACCTGCAGGTGTGTGTGTGTGTGTGTGTGTGTGTGTGTGTGTGTGTGTGTGTGTGTGTGTGTGTGTGTGTGTGTGTGTGTGAGTGTGTGTGTGTAAAAGATAGAAATAGAGGGAAAGTAGTGTCATCATTACTTATTCTGGTGCTGCTTTCTTTTTTAGTCCATCTTCATCCAGTTTGATGAAGACTCTTCTGGGACTATGAGCCCCTTCGAGCTGAGTGCAGCGCTGGAAGCTGTTGGTATGCACACACACACACACACACACACACACACACACACACACACACACACACACACACACACAAACACACACACACACACACACACACACACACACAAGTTGCAGGTTACAGCTGGTCTTCACACCATCATTCCCTCATTGTTTTCCAGGAATTCAGTGTGATCCAAAGGTTGTGGAGCTGCTGACTGAGCGCTTTGCATCCGGAGAGCTTCACATGCCCTTCAGCGGCTTCGTGTCATGTGTCACCAGGATGCAGAAGCTCTTTGGTAACACACAAACACACACACACGCACACACACACACACACACAGAGGCACGCACAAAATAGTCAATAGTCAATCTCATTATCCATGACATTTCTCAAGCCACTAATCAACTCATTAATTTCATTATTTCAGGAAGCGCTATAGTTTTATAGTATTTCTTCTATGTTTGACTCACTAAGTGTAAAAACTAAATGTAATAATGTCTTATACAATATTATATTAGTCACAATTTAATGCAGAATAAATACTGCGTTGGTCTTTTAAGTATATTTTGCATATATCACTTCTGCACTTTTACTTGTAACAGAATTTTCAAATCATTGTATTGGTCCTTTGACTCAAGTAAAGATGTGAGTTCTTTCTCCATCATTTCTCTTCTCCTCAGCTCTGTATGAATCAGAGACCAGCCAACAGGTGAAAGACAGAGGGATCAACTTTGTGAGTATCTTAATAATATGCTTTAAAGGCTGTTCACATGCCAAACTTTATTCAGGTTGTATTCTGTTTATCCTGTTCATGCTGCGCTCTGCTGCCTCTGCAGTGGCTGCTTCAGTTCCTGGTGGTGTGAAGATGCTTCATGAAGAGCCACAGCCAGCTGTTCACTCTGCACATAACAACTGTATTTTATTGTGTTTTAAAACGGTTCCTTCATGTGTGACTTATACCAAAGCAGCAGCGGTGCCATGTCGTGGTTTTATTCTTGCTCATCGTGTTCATTCTCATTCTTCTAAAGCCTTGAAACCGACTCGAGGTTCTGGCTTTATTGTTGATATACAATACAGTAATACACCGTGAGATGCAGTCGTCTCATTACACATAGAATATGTCTAAATTAGTATAAAACAATACAATAGAACATAGTACATACAGGTAGAACTAAAGTAAAAACTGAATTCATATAGAAACTAAATGTTGTTATAGAATAAATTATAGAATTTAGAAAGATATACAGTTATGCACACACACATAGAATTAATACAGAGTATGCAGCGCCATCACTATGTAAGACTGTTACTATATACTATTTGTAATACTATATTAAGTATATCATATATATTATCTTACTTTACATTCGAATGAAAGATATTTTATAATTAGAGTTTAAAGTTGTCCTTATTCCTTTCAAATCATTACACTTGTTCTCAAAGTATTGATCTCTGTGCTAATTGATAAGTTGCTCTTTAGAAATTCTCTCATGATTAAAAATAAATGTTTCTAAAAATGAAATGTGAATGAAATACTCATAACTTCATTTAAACAACTTGCAAAATCACTGCAAGCCCAAGAGTTTACTCATCTATGCACACATGCTGATATCTGGACACACTCACACACTCACTCACTCACACAATCACACACTCACACACACACACACTCACACTCACTCCCGCCCCACAGAGGCTGGTGGCGTCTCAGCTGCACGCAGCATCTCTATTCTTATCGCATTGACGCCACGTACAGCGTCAACACACACTCGCCCCCACCTCCACTACGCTCCATCCCTCTTTCTTCCCCTCCTGCTCTCTCTAGTAACTGTCTGAGTCTCACAATCTGCCTCCGCCTCCACACACACACACACACACACACACACACACACACACACACACACAGGTGCTCACTGCACACTCACACATCATGGCGCAAACGTTCTTTCTACACATGCTGCTATAAATAGCGGCTTTGCTCACACACACCACTTCCTGCTCATCGTGAGATGAGTACACACAGGTCGCCCGTCTACATTACGATGGAGAGACGAGACGAGAGAGAAAAAGGAAGAGAGAGACAGGAGGGACCAGTAGATTCGTCTCCATCAACACCACCTGCTTTACTATTTTAGTTCTCTCAGATTGAGTCGCCCTGCAGGGATCCACCAGTGTGATGACTGTGTCTTTCACCCGGCTGTAGAGCTATTACAAGCCTCACTCTTTCACACTCTCACTTTCTCTGTTTTTACAATATAGAAACCAGACTGAAGCGTCTGTCCTTTGACACAGCAGTGTGTGAACAGAACGCAGACGCGGATGTTGAGCAGCTGTAGTGTCATGTTCACCATATGAGCTGAGATGGAAACACAGAGTTCACCAGGTAAACGTTACAAAACGTTATAAAACGTTATAAAAGTCTCCCAGAGGGACACTTCACAACCGTCGAGCCAAAAGTAGAAGTATTTCAATAAAGATTACAAATGTCAACCTCATGGTGGCGCTAGAGGTGAAGTGAGGGGATTACCAGGATATATATATATCTATATATATATATATATATATATATATATATATATATATATATATATATATATATATATATATATATATATATATATATATATGTATGTATGTATGTATGTATATATATATATGCTATCTGTATGTATGTATATATATAAGCTATAGAGTAATACATCATTTGAATGAATCAGGAAACAACGCTACATTTCTCTCTGATCTTGAGTTTATAACTTTGCTTCAATTGAAAACAAAGTCCACACGAGCTTTGATAGAAAACTGGCAGAATCTTTTAGTGTATTTATTTAAAGTAAATAACAAACATTAGCATTTATAATCACCACTTAAACATTTACTAAATAGTTAATTACACACAAAGAACAATTGTAAGTGTTTATTAATGTTCAGTTGTCAAATAATATAACATCTCCTATCAGGGCATCAACATGTTTTATAACGTGTTAAAAGATATTATCACTCGTTAACTGTCGACATTAGTGTTGTTGATCTCTTCACAATCACATCACAGTGTTCTGTGACACTGTCAGTCATGTTTAAATAAATAGTAAATGGGGCATTAAAAAATAAAATGTTCTCTAAAATCTATTAGTTTGGTATTATGTGTACAACATATGCTATCTGTTCCTTATATACACACATATGGACACACACACACACACACACACACACACACACACACACACACACACACACATATATATATAAATATATAAATATATATATATATATATATATATATATATATATATATATATATATATATATATATATATATATATATATATATATATAAATATATAAATATATATTAGAAATAATATAAGAAAAGAGTGATCATGCTTCTGTGGTCCTCATGAATGTTGTGATATAACTGGAGGAGAGCAGCAGCTCCTACAGATGAAAGCAAGAGGAACAGGATGTAACTGTGTCCTCTGTTGATTTTCTCTCTTTGTTGATCCTTCTTCATCCTTCCTCCTGCTCTTCCCCTCCTCCTCCTCCTCCCTCAGCTGTCCTGTGGGATGTGATGATGCTCTGACAGGCCTGGCGTCTGTTCTTGGAGGTGCATGGTATTTTGGTGCTACAGGAATAGTGTAGAGTTGTAGTGTGTAGTGTGGGAGTGGGACGCTTTGAGAACTGTGAGCTTTCAGCCATTGTGGAGACACAGGAGGCAGACCAGGGAGGATTGCGTAAGTCGTTCCCTGGCTGCAGATTTAGCATGGACTCACTCACTCGCCACACGTCTGATGAGCAGCGCTACCTCAGGCGTCAGAGGTATTAAAAGATGTGTGTGTGTTGGCATGGGCGTGGGGTGTGTTTACTGTGCCTGTTTATTTACAAGTCGTGAAGACAGCAAGTGAGTTGTGATGCAAAGAGCGACATTTACATTACATCATCTCCCCTCTGCTCTCCGCTCCTCATTCACTTTCTATATTTACGTTCTCACATGTGGTGGTCGGTAAAGACAGGTGTTTCATGTTCTCATTGTTGAGGAATATTACAGTAACCTCTAACTAAAGCTCCTGTTTACTTCGTCCAACTTCAGGCAGCAAGAAAAGATCTTTGAGGTTAATTACATTTGTTTTCCTTTTCCATTTCCCACCTGTGTCTTGTGTTTTGTTTGCATGTGTAAAGGTCCGGAGTCTTTCTCATACAGAATAAACATTTGAACGTGTGCAACAGCCTCCTGAGCGCTCAGGACATGCCACTACTTCTTAATAACAGTATAACTTTGTCTTTACTGATAACTGGTGAATTCACAGGATCATTTAACGTCGCATGAGGCCGGAACATTTATAAGATGCTTAATAAACCAAAGTACTTATTGTCATCATCAATTCTTTACTTTGTTCATGTCAGACATCGTGGTGATGTGCATAAAAAATATTTAAATGACGAGTAAACAAAAGATTGTATTTTCAATGATTACACAAATTTTAGCATTAGTTATTTTAATTATGCAGAATAAACTCCTGAGCTTTTATTAGGGATTTAGATCATGATTCACTCTAAAATATTAATGTGAATAAATCTGCTTCAAACAACTGGAGTTCTTGAAGTTTATCTTTAACTTCTTGGTTTTAATCCACTTTCGTTTAATATCATTATTTTTATTGAATGACGCCTGAACGCACCACAGTATAACTAAAGGGAAACCAGCTTTAATAACAAAATTAAATACTTGATGAATAAATAAATACCACGTGTGGAAAAAAAAAGCAGTCCGTGTGTGCAGACCTGGAAATGAAACAATGTTGTGTTACTGAAACGCAGCAAACATGTTTCAGATTCCAACCATCACTCGACTGTCGTCACTGTGTGTCATGCTGAAGTTGTTTTAGTCGAGCACCTCATAACTCCTTACATAAAAATAGATACAGGTAGAGATGAGAGAAGGGATGAAATGAGAACAAGAGGAGACGAGACAAGGAGACAGTGAGGACAGAGGAGGTGAGGTAGGGGACAAAGTGCAGTGTCCTCTCTCCTTCCATCTCTCTCTCTCTCTGTGTCTCAGTCCCTCTTCCTCACCCACTCACTCCTTTTATCCTACTTCCTATTGGTCCTTGACAAGATAGGGCAGATCTTATGTTAGGAAGAAATCTGTCCAGATAGAAACAGGCAGAGAGAGACTGAGAGGGGAATAATGAAGATGAATAATGAAGATGAATAATGACAATAACGGAACGTGAAAAACAAACGCTCAGGTGCTGCGTTAAAGAATCGTAGCGGTTCTGAAGTGCACGTCAGTGTTGAATCATCCTTTTGTCAGTTTTACTGTTGGAACTACAGCAATGCACTGGACGGCTTTTCTAGTGCAGGTTGTATGATATTATTAACTAATGAAAAAGTGATGTTTTGGGTATTTGTAGGCTTTCCATCCTGTAGGGAGTACAAACATGTTGACATACGTTTAGATGTAAAACCACAGCCTCTGTTTCATGATGCTCTGGAGTGAAGCATAACAACCAGACTTTATTATTATAACCCTTGTACGTACAGACAGTAGTACATGGAGCACTTTACTGCACTCGAGTACAATGTTGAGGTACTTTGACCTTCTTTACTTGAGTATTCCAGTTCCTGCTACATTACTTCACCACTGGCTGCATGAAACAGGTTGTACATTTATTCAACTACAACTTTTACTTTTAATGGTATCTTTATTATTCAGTGACTCAAATAAACATCTGAATATTTGTGTCACTGTTGAACGGTGTAGTAATTAAAAATGTTTTTATTGTTAGGTTTTGTATATAAAGGATCATAATGCATGCTTCATTAGATTACAGCTGAGTCAGCACTCTAAACTCGCTGCTATCTGCGTTTTTCGAGTAAAGAGCACAAAACAATCCTAAAAAAAAATAAAAATTCATGTAAAATCTCAATCTGCTCCTTCATCTGTCATGTGACAGAGGACACAGGTATGTTATAGGTGTGACTGGTGTTGTGTGAATACTGCCTCACTGACACCTGTGCTTTTACAACTATGACAAGAAAATGGACTTATACATTTAAAATGTAGGAAATGAGTGTAATTTGTAGGAAATGAGTGTAAGTTGATATTTGACACTGTATTTAATGACATCATTGACTAACTATACCACAGAGTTACTCTGTGATGTCACCCTCATCTCCCGCTCTGGCAGCGTGCCCGTTGGAAGCAGGATTGACGCCGCTTGTGCCTGACTCACAGAGCGCTGTGCAGTATTAAACCCACTTTAGGCATCGACTCCCATGCAGAGCGTGATACAATAGAGCCATGCGCTGCGTTTTCTGCCCTCAGTACTGACGTTTCTGGCTGCACAAGCAAAAGAAAGAAAGGAAGGACGCCAATTGTTCTGACGCTGTGAACTATTTCAAAGATGATTATTTACAGACATTGCCAATACATCAGGCACTAAAATGAGATTATCCTACATGTGGCCGCACACTTATGGGTTTGAAATGACAGCAAACAAACTGAAGTACATCATCATCATTGCCTAAGAATGCAGAATACATTTCAATGTAAATTGACCATAAAGTTTTTCTTTCTCTCACGCAAAGCTTTTTTCATTTGTGCTTCGTCGAGTTAAAGGCCCATTCAGAGATTCACAGTCGGTCAGCTGTGCCACGGCCAGCCTCACTCACCTGTTGAAGAGCTCTGACTCTGCTGGGGGAAACAAGATGACGTAAGAACAGTTTGGTCTCAAAAGAGCTCACAACCAAACTGTGACGCATGCAGTCAAATGTTTCACCTTCTCCACAGAGCTCTGTATTGCTGCACATGTTCATGTAAACACACAAGCTCCTTATTTAACCAGAGAGTCACAAGGACTGCGCAGGATAAACACAAGTACATTAACGTAAACAGGACAAAGGGAGCTGTGTGCTGGAGCAGGAACAAGAACAACTGGAACGTTAAAGCATGTGTAAACAATGTAATCGGCTCTTCACACAGACACTGAAAGGGTCATGTTCCCTGTTGGGCTTTGTGGCTGTTCCTGGAGACTGAGGGTTTGTGTGGGGTTCACAATGCGTGATGCTGCGCAGGACATCTGATCCCTGTGAGGAGGAATGGCGTCTGCAGAAGGTCAAGCACATGTTTGGGTTGTTGCTTTGAGGAGGAGCCCAGGTGGCAATGGGCTCAAAAGGTGCACAAGGAAGAAAGAAGTGTCTCCCTGCTGCATTAAAGTCTAGCAAATGTATGTGGACCATCATGGAGAGAAGGATCCTGTGTTTACTAATGTCTGTGTTTCACTCCTGATTTAGCTCACAAGCTCAGAGGCGAAATGATAAGCAGCTTCTAGTTTTCTTTCATATATTTATTGTATTTGTAACTAGAGTACACAATCTAATAGTTTACCTTAAGTATGTGCATACTAATCTTGGCAGAACAGAGTTCAGGGATTATGTACTTTTTTATATGTCATAGTGTTATTAACTCTATTCGTTATTAACTCTTCGGGTCACTTGATGGTCAGCTGTCGGGTCTCATGTTGTTCATGTGTGCTAGTTGTCTCAATGTTTATTATTCTCAAGTCTCTTTTAAAAAAGAAAAAGTAATCTCAGTATGAGTCCCTGATTAAATAAAGTTCAACAAATAACATGAGTCATGCTTTGGTACAGAGTGAGGAGTTTATAGACTCAGAGTGGACCTTCTGCTCTTATAGCATCAAAAGGAAATGAAGTGAGAGGATGAGGGCAACAGGTCTCAGCCCTGTTTCCTAAACAAGATGTTACATCTAGACTGTATTGTGAATTACGCTCAGAGGGAAATGTCTTACGTTTACTTGATCCCAAATCGTGGAGAGTCAGGAGGTCTAGTGGTAGATGGATCAAACAACAGAGTTAACACCCTGCAGTTTGTGTCCTGGGTGAACTTTTGTGGCTTTTGGGTTTTAGTTTTAATGACTTAATAACACATTCTAACTGGAATACGACCTATTCACCCTATAATTGAGAGTAACATAAATCCAATTCTGTCTGTCTGAATAACACGACAGATTTAGGAGATGTGGAGGTTCATATTAAGGCCTGCCTGATATTTGTCTCTTAAGAAGAAAAGAAGACAGTTCCAACTGTGAGACAGAAAACTAGAGAAACTGCACTCCGCCCTTCATGAAAGATGCAATGGTTTGCACGTTTTCAATAATTGCTTGTAAGATATAAGACATTGAGGCCAGTAAATACTACATAGGCAAGTGTATGAGCCCCATTAAAAAATAAAAAATTCAGCACCAAAGCCTGTGACATCACACTGCCATCTGTAATTGACAAAGTTTGAACAAAATATTCTGACTTTTCAGACAACTAAAGATAGGTGATGTGTATTTAGGCATCAAATGTCTGTTTATCTTGTAATTCAAAGTCAATAATAATTTAAAAAAAATCTATGAACTTCTTGTTCAACATGCAGCTCTGTTGAAGTAAAAAAGAAGAGCAGGTTTCAAGTTCAAAAGTTTACGGTTCAGTCTGAACTGAAATAATAATATAATGGGTTAAAACTCAAGCGTTTCAGTTCATGCAGTGTACACACGCTGTGTTTACAGAGCGTGCAGCGAGGCCTTCAACTCTGCCAAGAAAGAATTAGTAGATTTGGACGAGAATAGATGTGTTATTAAACGGTTATGGGCAGACCATGTAATAAAGAGCTTTAGGGATTCTGAAAGTCAAGTTTGGCTTTCTTTACAAACACTCTTAGACTCGGTTTCGGTTGTGTTGCTCTGGCTGAAAACAACTCCGAGTGAAAAGTACAGACAAAGGCCGAAGGAAACTATTGAGTGGCTGAGTGAAAAACTATGGTATGAGGTATGAGACACTTTGATTGGCTGGACAGAAAAGAGCGGTCACATTTCTCTCTGTGAGGTGGGGAAAGCCTGAGAGACTTATGCAATGTTGTTGGGATACGGAGCCAGAAGGGGTGTAAACACACCGCTCTGCAGTGGGACGGCCCAACCGTTGCCTGGTAACAAATATTTTGAGCAGGAAGACAAGGCCCGCCTTCCAAAAGGAAACAGGGGCCGGCCTCATGAGCACCATGCAAGTTGGTGGCTTCCTGAAAATACACTAAGAAACAGGGGCAAGCAAAACAAAGCACATCAGGGACAACACAGCATCTATTTCTGACCTGACCTGACCGAAGTCTAGACCACCACAACATGTGCACACACACTCTTAAAGAACACAGGGTTTAGGGGAGGATTAAAGTCTCTGCAGGGGGTCCAGACTGAATGTGTTCATGACTAAGCACAGGGTTTAGGCAGCCTAGACATAGCCTGTGATGACATGAAAAGATAATAAATTGTTTCACTGTAATCTGTATTTTACCCACTGTGTAAAACTTTGAAAGTGTTCACATAAACTGCAGCTTGGACAGTATGATCTTATTAACAGTGTCGGGCTCTTAATACATTTTGAGTGACTTGTTTTATTTGATCTTTTCTGCGGATTCTCGGAAATCAAGTAAAACTATTGAGTGGATAATCTCTATTGTTTTGAATTAAATACAACATAAAATGGCATACAAACATATGCAAAATGTATTTAAAACAAAGCATAATTACTGCCACATGTATTTAGGACTCTCCATGTTTTGACTTTGATCCGTGAGCTCCAGGAAGTGAAGCACGTGACCGTTCTGCTCATGTCGCGGTCACAAGAGTCTCAACCAGATGCCTCCGAGTGTATATTCTGCGTTGCTAAGCCTGCATACAGTTAGCATTTTACAAGCTACGACGAGGACACGAGACACACGAGTTCAATAACACTTCTCCATAAGTGAGCCTGTCACGTTACAGCAGCAGAACACAGTTAAACTGCGCAGGAGCAGCAACACAGCCTCGTGTCCTCAGATGAGTTGCCGCGCAGAGAGAACCCGGAAGCCACATTGTGTTCTGTTGCCGCCTGTCACTCAGAGCCAGTTACCACGGAAACCGGTTGTTGGGCGGCATAACAGAAAAGACCAAATTTATACGTGCTTGCGTCAGAGGCGACGGCAGCTCCATGGCGACGGAACGCTACACACAGCAGCGGACCCGTGGAAAGCACGTGGTCCCGGTTATGGAGGTTGTTAGGTTCGGGCTGGTATGTTGTTGTGTTTATCTGTCCAGTCCGTATCGTCCATACAGCCACCAGCAGGGAGAATAGCGCCATTATTAGAGTTCTGCGTGAAACCTTCCTGCCCTCCCTCGCGAGCTCCTGCTATTCTCGCGCGTTTCCCCGTGGATGTGGGACGCGTGTCTGCGTTATCAGCCGTTCAGCTCAATTATTCCTCACCATGAACAACTTCCATCGACTGAGTTAGTCACCGCGGTGCAGGACGGGCCGCCACGTCCTCCGTGTCTCCTCGTCTCTGACGTGTTGAAGCTCTGACTAACAACTTGTTATCCCCAACTCTTCCCTTTCTGCTCACGCCTTTTCACACATCGGCTGTTGCGTGCACGCCCCGCGACATTCTTCCACATTACAGCTAAAATGTAGGCTGCATTTGAAATTTTTATTCACAATGTGCCCCCTTGCCACATTCCCACTGGTGTCCTCGTGTAGGCTATAATCATGAATCATGTTCTGTTCGGCTGGGTGATGTTTGCTGTGACGGGCGCGTATTCCCGTCACTGCTGCCCACTGTCCATGACAGTTACACTGCTTACCATTTAACGTATTTAGTTTGTTTATTATTGGGTTGAATGAGGCTGCTGTTGCTGCTGCTTGACACACTCGCCCATAGAATATATCAGTATGTCTAAGCGGTGCATTTGAAACACATTAAGCGACAGTTAGTTCAAGCTGTGCTTGAGGCAGGGAGCGTTCAGACAGATCAGATGAAGAGAAGCCTTCCTCTTGAGGAGAGCTCTCACACTCTGAGGACTCCCAGGGCGTGTCCTGAGAAACTTTACGGAAGGGCTTCCCTTGCTGCGGGATTCCGCAGTGACTTAGATGTTTCTGTAATAAGCCTTTGATTATATCTTCCAGTTTTTTCCAGGTTGTACTGGAGCCCAATAGACTACATGTTCAGACCCATATGACCATGTCCTCTGTACAGCCTAAGCCAATAATAGGCTACTAAAGCATGTTGAAGTTCATATATGTGCCTTTGGAACATTAATGTTTCTCTTGGTGTAGCCAAAAAAGTCCAAATCTGGATAGACGCATATGGTCTTAAATATTCCATATTTATCTTTCTTCAAAATGTCCACTCATAAATTGTTAGACGGTGAGAAATATCTTGTGCCCGAGATATTATATAAATATATATTTATATTTTCCCCCAAAAAACCCATCTATTATTATCCGTCTGCGAGGTGAGCTTCTGCTCCGTTTCAGTGGGAGAGGGATTCCCTCAACGTCACCAAGGATACCAAACACAACACCAAAGCTCAAATATGGGCATGTACGTCAGCGGAACTCCGAGGCGGGACTTAAAAGCTAGAAATGTCCTGGTTATACTCGGGGAGGATGGATCCATTCATAAGACCAGATCTGCTACTGCGCGCCGTAATACTAACGTCCTCTGCATCCCCTGAACGGACTTTATGGATCTATAGCCGTCGCATCTGAGACGAGCGGACAAAGAGGAGCGCTGCGAGGATTTAAAGCCACAGAGAGGACTTCTTCACAGATTGCATTGGGACGCTTCCCCCTTGACGCGGGGACCTGGATTAAGCTTCTTCATGCAACTTTTTTGGAAAGAGACCAAGAGCACCTCACCGGGGAACAGTAAAAACACCAGCAACGGTAAGTCAATGTGTAAACTACAGTGTTTAAAATGAAGGTTTTCTTTAAAACTCGCCGTTTAAAAAATCTGAAACTTCTGTCAGGCTGCTTTATATGAGCTGCTTCAGGACACATTCCCTTTTGACATTGCTTTCGTTAAATAAATAAAGACTTCGTCAGGCATAACAGACTCTGCTGGTCTTGTAATGTTCAATGACCAATGAATTCATGCAGACAGCACTCAGACCCGCTGTGATGGGATTATCCAACTTTGTTAGATCAGATATACTCTTAAAAACCATGTGGTGTTATGAGTCGGGTTCTGTAAGATGCACTGCCTAACATCATTCTCTCCTTGCGGTATCTGTAGTAATCTTGTGCGTGCCGCTGTCCTGCTGCAGGTGACGTCGCGCTCTCTCTGGTTACTGCAGGTGTCGCGTTCTCCCCCGCCTCCGGGGAGATGTACCAAGGGTTCCCCGGCGACCCAGACAGCGGTTCCCGTGGTTCCTCTCCATCTATAGAGTCCCAATACCTTTCCTCCGTGGACTCCTTCGGAAGCCCGCCGACCACCAGTGCTCCGCAGGTAAGTTTGAGACTATTTAAAATGAGAATGAAAATGAATGGAAATGTGAAACAAAAACAGAAGAATGTCACATGTGTGTTTATTCATTCGTAAAGGCAAAAGTTTTGGCTCATGGACCTACAAGCACGTATGGACCTATTCGTATTGTACTGTATAAATAGGACATGTGCTTATTATATTTCTCACATATTGCTTGTGGTCGTTTCGCAACACTATATGTTTTTTTTAACAATGTTATTATGTTATGGCATGAACGGCAAAAACAACATAGCATAAAATATGGCATTAAACTATGATATACACAATATATTCAGATGAATGATAGCTTCAATCATATCAAAAGGAAAATAGCATATACAGGCCAATGAAAAACATATTGAAATATGACTCTAATAGTCTCGACTTTTAATGGCGCTTCATGTTTTGTTCTATCTGAGGCTGGTAAAGTAACGGACCCGTAGAAGTATGCCTCAGTGATAAGATATAAATAGTCTCGCTGAGTACACTAACGAGTGAATATAAATATGCCGCTGTATCTGTAGCGCGTAGTATCCCCAGTCGCAGCGCTCTGACAGCGTGCTAACAGCGCGCCGCAGAGCGGTGACGAGGCGCTGGAACTCTCCTACGTCAGCACGAAGCCCCGCCCCTCCCCGCTCTTCTCCCTCCACGCGCTGCGCGCTCCCCTTACTGGCCTCGCCGTGACGTCAATGCTTCTATTTTGGAGCGCTACGTCGCGTTGCCAAGGGGAACACCGGGGGTGTGACGGAGGAGAAGGAGGAAGACTCTCTCTGAGAGACGATTGGCCCAGAGCTTTTTCTCATTCTTATATGAATATCACAGTCCTCCTCGGCTCTGAAATAAAACGAGAAAGACAAGCGACAGTCGTGAGCTTTCTTTGTGTATGTACATCCGGGTACCTGGAGAAAGGCTGTGACACAGCACATTCAAAACTATGAATTGAAGATTAAGATGTTTTTTCCTCTCTTAAATGATTGGAACTTCTTTTCCCCTCAATTTTTGAACTCATATGACATTGTATGTTACTTGTAAATGCAATTTTATAGACCATATGAACCATTAATATGCATCAAAGTAAAAGTTCAAGGATATTGCTATGAGCTAAAACAATTACAATTGTATAATGTGTTATGTCGAGCCAACATAATGTAAATAATTGTAGTTTGTGACAATTCAAAATATGACTTTAATTAGAATTAACAATGCAGTCAATTTCAAATAGATGTAACCTTAATGGTAGCACTTGGTTCTATAGGTCAAGTTCAGCTATGAGATTGTCATGATGGATGCAATAGGTTATAGTGAATACAAAAGCAGCTTATCCACGCTTGATCCTGTCTGTATGTCTGCCTTTGTCTGTTTGTCTATTTACTGACCGGTGGCTTTACATTGTGTGTTTTTGTTGCTCCTGCTCAGGAGTGTGTGACAGCAGGCGCTGGCTTGAGCATTGTGGGCAGCGGGCCAGGGGCCAGTGTCGGAGCAGAGATGCCCGGTTCATTCGTGCCCACCGTCACTGCCATCACCACCAGTCAGGATCTGCAGTGGATGGTACAGCCGACCTTGGTCTCCTCCCAGGCCTCTGGCCAGAGTGGGTCTACTGGGACAACGACCATGACCCAGTCAATGTCACTGCTTGACCCGTATAACTTGCCAGGCCCCAGTTATTCCACAGGCTCTGCTTTCACCTCTCCGAGTTCGGACAATCAGGGCCCGGCTCCGGGTCCGATCCGCCAGTCCAGAACCCGCAGCCGCCGTACACGAGACGAGTCTGTGAGTGACGATGGAGATGTTGGTGTGTTAGTAAGTGTGTGTGCTTGAACAGTTTCTTTTTTGATGCATGCAGTGAAGGTATATTGTTTACATGGGCGCCAAAACATCAGATCCTGTGTCCTGTGCTGTTATGTGGTGTGCACAACGACTTGTAGACATGTTAACAAGTTCACCTCACTGTCTACTGTTGTCCCTTCTTGGGCAGAGAAAGGTGTGGGATTTTGGGACGAGGATAAACATTACTGCAAAGTGTGAGGGAAATGTTTCCATTTTTATTCAGAAAAGGGCAAATTGTCGGTCAAGACAAACACGCTGGTGTTGCCCCCTGTCTGCCGTCTAGCTCCCTATCACTGAACCTTGGACAATATGACTACATTTTCAAAAACACAGACAACTCTATCATCCTAATGCGTGTCATCTCTTTGCTCTAGCTAACAGCAGAAGAGGAGGAGAAAAGGCGTGTTCGGAGAGAGAGAAACAAGTTGGCTGCCGCCAAATGTAGAAACCGACGACGAGAGCTCACAGACAGGCTGCAGTCGGTAATTACACACTTTAGGTTACCTCCCATAACATTGCAGACTGTGTTAATAGATGTGTACATGCGCGTATAAGATAGATTATGGTTTATGATAATGGTGTTTGGCTGTGGTAAAGAAAATTATAGTCCTCAAGACAGAATATTTATGGCCTAATTAATGGGCTCTACATAAACCTCCTTACTTATCCAACTGCAGGTGAGGAATGGATGCATCCACCTCCACAAAATGTGCAGTCCTGGTTTGGTGTAGTTAACACTCCTTTTCTTTCTCTCTCTGCTGCACATCATCTTCCTTCCTGCCCATTTCACCCACCTGTCTCTCGCTCCACTGTCCCTGTTTCTTTCATTTTGTTCCTGCCAAAAGGAGACGGACATACTGGAGGAGGAGAAGGCAGAGCTGGAGTCTGAGATTTCTGACTTGCAGAAGGAGAAGGAGCGTCTGGAGTTTGTCTTGGTGGCTCACCAGCCCAACTGTAAGATCCCATTCCAGGACCAGTCTCAGCACAGCTCAGCGCAGGTCCCTCCCCAGACCTTACAACCTCCTCTCTCCATCGTGGGCTTGACCATGAAAGAAGACTCTTTCTATCTGCCTCCTGCCTACACAGCCCATCCGGCCTCCACACAGGCCCAGCCTCCAGTTCAGCAGCAAGTCCAGCAGCAGCCTCAGCAAGGGATAATGCAGGAGGTAGAGTTTTCTAGTTCTTTCTATGGCTCGAGTGAGCCGGCCCCAGGCGGGCCGTGCCATGCGGCCAGCGACGGTGGTGGTGGTGTTAACCATGACGATGCGGCCATTGGCAGCTACAACACCTCATACACATCTTCATTTGTGTTCACCTACCCAGAGGGAGCCTGCGGGGTCAGTGCCAACCAGCGGAACAGCAGTAGCGAGCAGTCTTCTGATTCCTTGAACTCGCCCTCGCTGCTGGCACTCTGACTGACCGACAGACACACGCACACACATATCAACAAGCACATCCGTTACAGTCGTTAGAAGTAGAGGCTGAGGCGAGTACATGCAGGGTACTGCAGTCTCAGATTAAGAAAAGAACCAATAGTTTGTTTCTGATTGTGTTAAAGTTGACACATTCATGCATTCCAATCAAGAGCCAAATAGTTACATTAGACCTACCCTTTTACTTTGATACAGAACTCATTTCTTGTTGCAGCCGGACAACATGAGTGAATAAAAACTGAGTTACAGAATGGTGCCCAAGTTGCAAACCTTGAGTGCTCTGAATCAAAAGATGAATTCAAAATGATTACTCAATCTTCAACCTAACAGTACATTGAGTAAGATGCCACAAGCCACCTTTACACTGCAACAAGCACCAGGGCCCCGACCTTGTTCCCTCTGTCGGTTGACTTTCCCAGTGCTCTTGCTTTCATCCTTTTCCATTCCTCTCTCGCTTCTTCCTCTCGCTGAATGTGTTTGTGCAAATCAGAAATAGGCACGAAGGACACATTGTTCGGGTCGTTTGTTGTGAGAGACTGCTGATTTGCCGCTCACCTCTAATCTTTTATCTGCTCAACTTCCCTTTTCTTCTACATTGTTGCTTGGACTTGGAAAGTTGGGGATCTGAGTGTCACAGTCTCCACTAAATCTTCTGCTTTCCTCTTCCCCGTTTTTGTTTTTGATTCTTCTGTCGTCTGCCTGCGTGCTAAGCGACCCATCTCTGCCCATCTGTTTCTCCTGTTCTGTCTCTGTGTTTCTCTCTCTCTCTGAAGTCTTCGACCCCTGAGAGCCCGAAGACCCCCTCCAGCCCTTGGGACCTTGAGTGAATGACGGCCCAACTAACACGCCCCTTTGCACCCTCTCATGCAAGGATCAGGAAGCCCCTTTTCTCAAAGCGGATCTTTAGTGGACAGCAGCTAAATAGCTCACGCACATAGACACATAATTGATGAAGGCACAATGCTAGACGGATGCCACTGTCTTCTGCTGAGCCAGTTTTCGATGAAATTCAACACATTTTGTGTTGTGGGGACGGTTATGAGTGAGGATGGAAGAGGTTTTGCGGGAAGGAAAGCAAACCGACCGGACAGACTCAAATGGAGAGGTGGTAGATGACTCCCATCCCGATCATCCAGTTTCACAACCAAATGTTGAAAATGCAGAAAGAGCCAAATGTTAAAAACAAAGGAAAAAAAAGCTGCTCTTGCCAACTGTGGCTCTTGCCATCGCTTTCAAGTCCCTGAACTGAAGATAGATGTTTTGTCGCCGCACACCAGCTCTGTGTTTTGCTCAGAACCAATCGGATGTGAACCCATGCCTTTATTTAGAGGAGGGACCTTTTGTAGTGGTTAAGACAACCTCTAAACATTTGGGCTCAGTGGTCTCTGTACCTTCCCTGTTCTCTCAGTCGAGACGAGGTGGGGGTGCGTTTATTGTGAGTGCGTCCACTCTGAGGCCGCTGGCCCGTTTATTTCTTTCTTTATTGAGGTTGATGTGAGGAGTGAGAGCAAAGCAGACCTGCAGCAAGAGGGGAGAAGACGGGCTGACGTCGTGGAGTGAGCGTCCTGTCTTTGCCTGTGAATTTGTACAATTAGTTTTCTGTATGTTCGAGTGAGAATCGTTATATATTTTAATTGTTTATGTTCGTTTGTGTGTTTGATTGTTTTGCATTGACCTCTGCTTTCACTCGTACTGTTGCCGTTTCTTGTTTTGTTTTTTGATCTGGTGATTTTCTCATTACTGTTACTATTATTATTGCCTTGTAACTATTGTTTCATTACTTTGTTGTATTTTCATTTGGCAACTTTGGAGGCATGTTGTGCACTACAAAAAAAATCTAATTATAAATCTATATATGCACAAACATATATACAGGTAACATGTATATATAAGTGATTGTAAAGTATGAATGTCTGCAGATCTAAATGGAATATTTTTGTCAATGAAGAACAAGATAAAATGTTACTGAGGTTTAGTTTTAAAATAAATATTTTTCTAAAGGAACAAAAAATATATATATAATGAATTTAAAGTACTGCCCTGTCCCATGAAGCACGATGTCACTCCCTCTATCAAGGCGTATTTATGTTTTTTAAACAATATAAAGCACTATCCAAGTTACATTCAATGTATGTTTATAATTGCGATGTTAAAAGGTTGTGGTTACGCCTTTGTTTTGTTTGTATTTTCTCTGTGAGGTCTGTCCCAAAGCTACTGACACCGTAATGCCACTCCATCCTTAGCAGATGCAAAATGAGGATAAAAACTAGTGTGATTGAATGTCAATACACATATTAAAGTGTTCAGAATACAACACCATGACGTAACTGTTTCATTTAAGTATGCATTTCTGTGCAGTATAAAAATATTCCTCAACAACATTGTTATTTCCTAACTAAAACATGTTTAAAGGATAACATTCATATGAACATTCTAATGTTAATCCATTCTTGTACTCAAAGGAATGTGTTGTCTAATTGAGTTTAACATTGGTTGTGATTGTATTTGCTGGATAAGAAGCTTTATTTTCCATAAATAAACGTGTATTCAAGATGAATGGTCTAACCGTGGCTCATGGTGGTCAGACAATGGGCAGATCTCATTTTGTTATGTTGAATAAGGACTGTGTTTGTACAGATGTCGGAGAGACTTTTGATTTCTCTCCAAATGCAAATGTGATGAGAATATGTTCTGTTGCCAGAATAAGCATAAACATATTCAATAGTTCTCATGTATATAGGTTTTTGTGGTGCTAATTATAGTATGATGGAAGGCAGTTTCACATTGTATTGTAAAAGGTTATACAGTGCTTTTGCTGAGGCTGCATACACATGAACTCACCTGGACATTTAATCCCGAATGCAAGCCAATAACACAGTAGCTGAAGCTCTAAGAGCCCAGTAATCACGCTGTGATTTCATTAGGGTCTAATATTAATTGCTTGCTACATCTTTAAGTGTGATGGACAGATCTCAGAGGGCTCTTGTACTGTACTTGCACTCCACACTAAAGCCCCAGATCCTCACCCAGCATCCTTCTTTCATCTGATTGCTTTCACTTGGGTTGCATTAAATTTGCTTTAAATCATTTTTTCCTGCAAGGTTACAATCACAAATGGGTTATTGATAAACTGAAAAAAAGGTGACATAAAAGAAAAAAAAGAAATATTGAGCTGTCATAAAAGAGAGAAATTGTCTGCTCTTACTGTTAAAAAAGAGTTTTCTTATTTTTTTATTGAAATGAATGTTGCTCCAGAATGTATTATTATTATTCCAGAAGTCCGTCATACAGTCGGATTCCATATTTTCCCTGGTATGAAATGCAATACTTATTATCCTCTTGGATAAACATAATGTAGCAAATCATGCAGTGCTCAAACTGACTACTGCTACTTTATGTCGAGTGTGATGATAATATTAAACATTATCCGTAATACTTATTGCAACATTTGGCTTCAAACTTTCTGAAGATATGGTGTTACAATTTATCAAAAATATATTTTTTTATTCAACAATGACATGCAGAGACACTAGCAAGTATTTTACAAAGCCAATGCTTATTTTCTGTCCCATTCCTTTAAACAATGTTTAATAATTTCTGTCTTTATTGTCTGTATTTCTTGGTCTGGAAGAAAATTGTGTCACAGTTGAAAAATGAAGATATGGGATTTACATGGTGAGGTGAAAGTAAGCTATTTGTTTTTAAGATGTGTCAAACTGTGTACAGATACATAACTTCATGAAGGTGCTCTAATATCAAATTGTCTATTTTTCCAGTGCATATAATTGAACATAACTAACTATAATAACGTTTACTTAGTTTTGTAACTTTTAACTTGAAAAGGACCAAAGTGTACGACAAATGTGTCCTGTCTCTTTTTCAAAGTCACTGATCTTCTGTGTCCATATTTCATCTTCTGGTCCTTTTTGCGGTCTTATAAAAGTTTACATTGTGAGAAGAGTCTTTTTCTCAGTTTTTAGACTGCAAACCAACTGGATGGGCTGTCTCCTCTGAAGATTTGACCAAATGATATTCTTTTCCAATTTGTGTCAAATTAACATAAATAAACAACATATTATACGGTACATGTCTCACTTTTAAATGCTTGATCTGCATTGCATTATTTGTTTATACAATCATTATCATCAGAATCTGAATCAGCTTTATAGGCCCTGTGTGTGCACACATACATGGAATTTGACTCCGGTTACACGTTGCGCTCATCGTAAATATATATATATATATATATATATATATATATATATATATATATATATGTATATATATATATATATATATATATATATATATATATATATATATATATATATATTAAAAATATACAAATAAACATTAAAATATATTAAGACTTGGTTTGCAGTAGAAAGCGAGGCCTCCATCTCCACACGGATTGAGATAGGTTTGCCTAATATCTAAGATTTACACGATAAATAGCTTCAATCTATCTTCTCGTGGTGTTGTGTGTGAGTCTGCAGTCGATGTCGCTCTCTAGCGTCCGAATATAAAACTTCACAAGCCCTTCTGGTGGTCCAGGCGGAAGTGGCATCACAGGAGCAACGCGAGCTTGCGGGATGTAGGTGACGTCACCAGGCAGTTCTTGTAAACATGGCGTCCGTGACAACAGGTGAGAGCTGAAAGGCCCGGCAAGCCAACGTTACCTCTTCGCGATATTAGAAATATTTCGGTATTTCACCGTTTGGTAGACACGACTTCTGAACGGTGTCCCAAGATTTAACAGCCGGTTGTGTTCGCGGTGGAAGCTGGAGAAGTCCGGGACCATCTTTTATTTCACAGCTACCGCTAACAGCTAACCGCTAATGCCGGTGATGCTAACATAAATGGTTCTTATTTTTGCTTAAATTGTTTTCATAAACTCATGATTTCAATTGTATTCATTGTAACAGTCGTCGAGGCACATCGTGCGCTGAATCTGTGTCCGTGTGGTCTCTGTGCGGGTTATGTTGGTCCGGTTACCGTTTGATGCTAATGTGGGCTAACCAGCTCTGAATCTAAAGAGTATCTTTCACGGTCAGAGTTATGGTGTTCTCGTCTTCCACGTGAGCATTGTAACAGAAGAAGGGCTCTCATTTGTGCTTCTTTCGTGTCAGGCTCCCGAGTGCAAAATGAGGATCTAAACCCCGTGTGAATTTCGTCTCTGTATAACTGAGTTCAGAGCCATTGTATTGGCAGCTGTTGAACACCCTGAATCTGGAACTCCGGCTGCAGGACGCTTCTTTATTGGGGTTATAAATAGTCCCCAGCTGGTCATGGTCAGCCCCAGACCGCAGTATGCTTCTCTCTGCTCCGGTTTATAACGCCAGGTCTAGTGCCAGGACCTTCTCCTCTTTAGTTTGCGGTATTACTGAGAACCAGCTGTATAGTACATTTACTTTGAAGAGGTCTATATTGGGCACAAGTACTACGAAAACCGTCAACTTGCTGGACGATCATTAGAAAGTTTATTAACTGTAGAAATAATGGCTCAATGGATATTTTGACAAATATATCATACATGTTGACCTACACTGGTTCCAGCGTCTCACATTTGTACATTTTCTGCTTTTGAATAATTTATATAATGATGACTGACATTTTTTGGGTTTTCGGGCTGTTGGTCAGACTCAAGAAGTACTAAAGATTAAACCTTTGGGTTTTGGATTGTGATGGACATTTTCTGACACTTTAACACTACGAAATGAATAGGTTTATGAAATTAGTTGCAGACTGCTCCATAAGAGTTTGTATTATATGTGAAATGAATAACAGGACAGTGGCTGAGTCTTCATGAAATCCATTATGTTGTGCAATTTCTAATTGTCCTTTTTTTTTTATAACTTAAGCCACCTCAGAATGGATTCAGTTTTTTAAGGACGCTGGGATCCCTGCTGGCCTCGCAGTCACTTATGCAGTCTCCTTTGTGGACAACAGGTAACCTAATGTTTCTTTTTCATAGGCTTTTTATTGTAAGCTGTAACTAAGCTTAAACACAAACAACATTGTCCTTCTGAGAGGCAAAGCAGTGACAGTGTATTTCATCAGCTGAGCAGTGTCATCACAAACACAGTGAAAAGTTTGTTCTTGTCCTTTTTTCTTTTCTGGCGATAATCCAGTGGGTACAGCCAGAATTGTGTGATATTTGTGTTAATTTTTAAAAATCTTTAAATCTTATGATTGATATAAAGCTTTAATGGAATTGTCTTGTGAATAATTTAGCTATTAGTAAATGGGGTTTAAAGTTGGCAGCTCTTGGTTGGTTTGCAGTATACTGGTTGCTGTGAACTAAAGGGTACCCATGCAAAGTACCAACAACAGTACATACAGTATTATCTGATTATTCATGTCACTGCAGAATTCACAAGAACATGCTGATGGACCTCAGTAAAGACATCATGATGGACCTCGGCATTACAGTCATTGGTGACATCATTTCCATTCTTAAACATGCGAAGCAGGTATACAGACAGGTGAGATCAGACTCCACTGTTTAACATTCTGAAATATGGAATTGTTGAGAAAGATAGTGTTTTGTCTTTGCTGGTGCAGGCATGTACAAACAATATATCTCTGGAATATAGCCAGTGGTATCTTGAATGCAGTCGTGAAGAATGGATGTTCTTCAAAGCCACTGCAGTAGTCTGTACGATTACATAACCTATGTAATGTGAATCCCTTTTTTAGGACATGTGCAAAATGGCCACCGAAGCTATCACCTCAGGACAGACCAGTGTAAAAGCTGAGCTCAGAAGAACTGCCAATACTCGTGAGTATCTCAATTTGAATGTTCCACATTGATCATCAATGAAACATATTTATGTCGTCATAAATGAAAGCGATTTCTTTTAAAAGTTGAGTTTAGTATCACAGCAGAATGTGATGAATGCATTCTCTTTCATTTCAACATGGTTGGATAGGAATTAGTACTACTCATTTCAACCAATGTACTAAATTGATTAATGAGAGAGAGAGAGAGAGAGAGAGAGAGAGAGAGAGAGAGAAATCAATCAATCAGCAGTTGCACAATATGTCTGAAGTGTCATAGGAAGGTAACTAGGTGTGAGTATAAAACAAACCAATATGTAATACCAGAATACTTTCACTTGCTCGATATTACGCTGCAATTTATTGATGTTTCATAAAATGTACACTAGTGCACAAAGTATTGTACGCCTGTTGTGCATTTATCTCACCACACCGTCTCCAAGCTGAACATTTGTGGAGATGTTTATTAACAGGTGGGGGCGTTGACGATACCTAGTATGCTCTTATGAAAAAAAACGATTCTTACGGGTGTAACTTTGGTTCTATGAAGCTCGGTTGTCTTCTGTTCTCTCTTTTTAGAAAGCAAGCAAGATTACAAGTCCTTTTAAAATGTTTCTGCTTTTTCTCAGCTGCCACTCGTATGATTGCCAACGCTTTGAGCAGCGACTCCCCGCCTGCCACGCCAGCCCGGCGACCTGACAATCGGCTCTCGGTCACAGTGTCCAACATGCAAGCAAGCAAGAACGGCAAAGCAGGTAGATGTCCTGGAGTGTGTCTATCCCCCCATACATCCCTTAATCCCTTATGTTCAACCCTATGGAGTCATGGGTCCGACCTTATTGTTTTACCTTTGCTTATCCTCGTGTACCCACCGCTTCGTTGTCAGTTTTAAGTCAGCCAGCTGACGAGGGGAACAGTTTACCAGCAGTGAAGCGCCGACGTGTGACAGCGGAGATGGAAGGCAAGTACATCATCAACATGCCCAAAGGCTCCACAGCTCGTACACGCCGCATCCTGACCCAGCAGGCCAAGAAAGGTAGGCCTGACCCAGTGGCCTTGCCGGCAACTTGCCCCGATTAGGCAATACTAAAAACCTTCATGGACTTTCATACTAAAACTGAGTTGGATGACTCTGGGCTGATTGTTTGACCTCCATTCATGTTTGTCATGATTTACTTCTTTGTCTTTACTTTCCACTGCAGCAACTATTGTTTCTACTTTTGTCTCACATCACCTACATTTTCCCCAACTAAAAATCTTTGACTGGTCTCATATTTCTCAATGTCGTGCATGCATGGATGTAATACACCGTCATTCAGTGTGGAAAGAACAGTGTATTTTATACCATGGCTTTTGATTCCAACAGCTGTAAAATGAAAGCCTTGTGACCATACAGTTTACATTCAAATTAGTGCCTGCAGTAGTTTTTATCAGCTATTATGCCATTATACTCCACACGCTATTTTTTTGCTTCTGATCGGCACTTTGTCATCTTAATTTCGTCCAAGTTTGTCCGCTCAAACATCGTTACCAGATAGTTTGCAATGACTTTAAGGCTTAAATAAAGAAGTAACTGATGTATAAAAAGAAAGTAACCACCACATAATCTTCCGTGGCCTTCATGCCACTCAGTACCGTTTAGTAACTGTTTTCTGGCTTGTCTTGTGACGTGGAACATGACGCACAAGACTAAAACAAAACAGAAAGACATGCTCATCTCCTGGCAATGGGAAAGGAGTATATCGGCTATTGTAAGCAGGTTTGACAGCATTTAAACAACCTATATATATATATGCCCTAATTTAGTTTAAAAAAAGATTACAAGAGACTTGCAGCAGTTTTGTCTCAACAATAATGCAAGATTTTCTTCTATCTTTAAATAATTCAAAAGGATTCTGTGGATTATTTTTCCATCGTTATTAATGAGTTGTGATACATGAACTAGAACTGTCAGAATCATTTTCTTCTCTACTCCTTTTCAAGGTTCGAAACGGACCTCTGTGTTTGCAAGACTTGGAGCTGAATCGAAGGCAGACACGACCACCAGCAATACCAAGGTGAGGCCTGTCGGTGGCGCAATAGCTCACTTTGTATTGTATTGATGCAGACGTGAAGATAAGTACTGTCCCGTGTTTGGCAGCCCACCGGTGTGTTCAGTCGTCTTGGCAGAGGGGATGAAGAGGAAGACAAGCCGCAGCCAGGCAAATTGTCTAGTAGCATCAACATAGAGGATGAGGAAGACAGCGATGGAGATGGCTCCGTCCTCCAGTATGCCGGCGTCCTCAAGAGATCCCCTCCCTTCCAGAAGAAGGAGCCAGCCAGAAAATCGGCCCCGACCACCCTGCGGCGCTTGGGAGGCAAATTCAAACTACCTCCCTCTGACACTCTCACCTCCTCCTTGTCTCTTAATGGCCTTCCCCCTGCCAAGGTCAGTGTGCTTCAGAGACTGGGCAAGCCCCCTGCCACACACCTGAGCGCCGCGGTGTCACCCACACCTGCTGACACGCAGGACAACAAGGTGACGAGCACCAGGCCCAAAGCCCAAGAGGGACTCACCTTAGCTAGCTCCAAGGTCAGCAGCAGCACCGGGGCTGTGTTAGGGGGACGAGGTGGAGGAGGAGGAGGAGGAGGAGGAGGAGATGTAGACGCAGAGTCTCTGGGTGCCCAGATGGACATTAGGGCTATCAGTGTTTTTAAGAGGTTGGGCAACAAGAGAACCTAACCGATAAGTCCCTCTTTCTTTGTGTACTTTATAGAATTTGTATCACTCCCTTTTCTGCACTCATCCTGGCGACATGCAGGACTGCAGAATTGAGTGTTTTTGTGTGTGTATGATGGATTTTAATGCTGCTTTTTGGCTTTAGGGTTACTCTTAGATAAACACACTTTCATTTTTTACATTTTAGTCACGCTGCCATAGGAACACCTTTTTGTTTAGTTAAAGTTCTCAATCATATCTGCCATTTATAGTTTGAAAGAAATATATATTTAACTATATTTGTTAAGGCATGACATTGACTCAGCTGCCATAATGGTGGTTTTACATTTTACCCATTAACTCAACATATAAGATGCTGCTCCCTCGACTTCCCTTTTTGAGAGTTCGAATGAAGACCAAGGGAAAAAAGGTACACACCTCAGACAAATGAAGTTCATTAAATGAACACACAAGATCATAGTCAAATGAAAGACTAACCATGAGGTAAGGATTTTATTTGTAGTTACCTTCAACACCTCATTATTACCTCCTCCAAGAACATGAGTTGATGAAAGTAAAATAAAATGGTTGCACAGAATGACTTGAGTGAGACAGAAACCCTACAGCTCTTTGGTGCTTTGTGGAGCTCTGAGGATGGAGGCATGTCAACCTTTCTACCATTGTACTGAACGTTTTCTATAACCGCCTCCTTGAAGGCCGTGTCAGTAGAATATTGTTTATTTTGAAATGCAATGTATAGACTTAATTTCACACAGCACAAAACCAGTTGCATATTTTTCTATGTGAACGCTCTTATATCTTGTAAAGAAGCTCAGATGCCGTTCGGTGTGGTGTCAGGATGCTCTCACGGCCTCAGCAGGTAGTTCATCTTTACAGTATGGCTCATCATCACCTGTGTACCATTTTGGTCTTTCCTCACACTAGAACTTTGTTGAACTGTAAATATTTTACATGTAAAAAAATATCAAAATTCTGTTTCTTTTAAAGAACGAGGTCGATTCCAAAACGCTGGGAACTGTTTGTTTTTTAAGGATATTGAGGATAGAAGTATGCTTTGAAAATAATGAAGAGGAAAAGGGTCCAGACAGCGCTCCTCTTCACACGTTTCTCTTTACAGGAGACAATGTCATCATCACATATTGTTCTCTTTTGCATATCAACATGACGGCAATGTTAATATTTATATTCTCCTGGGAACATTTCGATGATCATTTATCAATAAACCCATTTAACTCCCACTCCTCCCGATGATGTGTTCATTCTCCAGAGGCTCAGAGGCTGTGCATCGCGTCCTGAATGCCAGTTGAGAATGTGCTTTGTTTGGGTTGGATTATATACTTGTTTGGTTTAAATGCTTCAGATGTGATTGTTTACCGTCTGTCTTGTGTCGGCTTATTTACTTTGTAAGCTAATATCATTTGTTTGTGCTAAATATTAATTTACTGGTTTCCCTACAGGGACATTGGATCATACAATGTTTAATGCAGGAAAACCACAGAAGCCTATGCCAACACCATGCAGAGGTCTGTGCAGAAGTGCTTATGCCCGTGTTTAATTCTACCTTAATGCCTGCATGGAGCTTACATTTTTCTGATGGATAGTACATTGCTCATGAATATTAATCTGTGTGCTTGTTGAACTCGTACAACAACATAGATGTGAAACCACAGCAGTTTGCAAGAGAGCAAAACCTATTAACCCCATGAGAGGACTAAATCACACCTCTGAGAGGCACGGCTGCTTATTAATCTGGAGGAAATTGGGTAACAACCTTGCTATGATTACATGATTTAGAAAGGAATGTATACTTTATCCAGGTGTCGTATAATTGACCGGTGGCTACAGGTGGTCTACACCAGATGAGTGAAAGAGTGGTGTAATTCAGCCTGTGTCCCCCAGAGGGCGCGCTCTCTCTCCAGGGCGGTCTCGTGCTGGCCGTCTCATACCTTGAAAACCTTTCCAGCTAAAGTCCTCAGGTGCTCCTGTTTGGCCATCATGTACAGAAAGGATGGACATGGAAGTAAAAGCTTCATTAAGCTGTAACGGCATGCGTGGTATTTATTTTTAAAGGCTGGTCTTTTTCAAACAATAGAGTGACGTAATGTGCAATAGTATGCTACAAAGACTGTTCATGAATTATGTATTTAAAATATTGTAAATGTGGGATGTGTGTGACTGAATGTTGTCAATATGGCGCATCCTTAATTCTCCAATAACTATAGAAATAAGCACGCTATTTATGGACATACAGTGTATATATACTGTATGTATGTATGTATTGTTTTTTATTCATACTTGTTTTTCCAGTAATGCAGTTTTAAAATAATCGATCAAACGAAAAATCGGTTTCTGCACGTTTCCTGTTTTCCGCCATGTAAGATCTGGACTGCAGCAACGCCTCACGACTTCAATTCTCTTTTTTTTCATACCCACAATGCTGTTCGGCACGGGATGTCGTGTGTGCGCTGTTTGTGGTGCTGAAGCTGCGCGTGCCTCGGATCGCTCCACAGAAACCCACTCGAGCATCCTTCCGCGAGACGACAACGAGGATCTGTTTTCTCTCGACGGCTGGAAAACTACCGGCTGGGAAATGTCGACGGTTCTGCTGTGCGAGCCTTCTTCCTCTGCTCTTGACCGTTGAAGTGATTTCATATCGCAGCTGTTCTCCGAGCACACGCCAACAAAGCGCAGCCGTTTCTGATCCCGTGTGTCCGGCTGCTGCTCCGGTCCTCTCCACCTGAACACTCCTCCGTGCCCGAGCAGCATGGCCCGCTCCCGGCGCTTCCACTAAGAGACATGGAAGCCAAACAGCACCCGATAAAGAGCCTCAAAAGCTACCCGGAAACAGGCGGCCGGAGCCTGGCAGCGGCGGCCGGAGGAGACGCAGGAGGCGGAGGGCATCGAGCGGGCGCGGTTGACATGGAGATGGAGGCGAAGATCCAGAAAGCCATCGACTTCAAGGCGGAGGGTCACCGCTGCTACAAGGAGAAGAAATTCCGAGAAGCGATCGGCAAGTACCACCGCGCGCTGCTGCAACTCAAAGGGGTGCATGTGGCGGACGGGACGACGGGCTCAGAGGTCAACCTGCTGAGCCAAGCCGCGGGGAAGCTCACCGAGGAGCAGCGGAGGACCGTGCAGAGCACCGAGATCGAGTGCTACGACAGCCTGACAGGTGAGCGACGACACGACGCGACACAACGCGACACAACGCGACACAACGCGACACAACGCGACACACAGACCCCCGTCACCCGTCGCTGCTGTCGGCTCCGTGTTTGTTCCGGTTCACGAGTCCACGCGCGCCGGGCTGCTTGTTTCTGCGGGTGTCGGGTGTGTGCAGAGCCAGAGGAAAGAAGACTTCAAGTCCATCACGTGGACATAGAGGCATTATTTCAATTGACGATGAAGAACATTAACACACAATGAATAAATTAGTCACACGTCCAAAAAGCCTCTTAGACTATGTTTTTATTGTGTATGAGAAGAGTCCTTCACGTGTTGGAATAACACCCCTCAAACATCCGGGTGATGTAAGGCTGTGTCTGGTGGACACTACACAACGGAGCTGCACAATATTAACCCATCATCTGCCCGTTCACACTGGAAACATTCAGAAAAATAGGCCTATTAAAATCATACAAATATGTTTTATTATTCATTATTTTCTATAATGCAATGTCTACATAATGTCAAAATACAAAAAATTGTCCATCGCAAGTGTCTAAAGCCAGGATTGTGTCTGACCTTTGGAGGCCCAGACAATTTGTTGTTGTTGTTGTTGTTTCCTTCCGGCTGCGTTCATCTTGGTGTCGTTGGCTTTATTCTCTGACTAAACGCTGGAGGTCCTGAAGGCGTCCAGCAGGGAAACACCGGGAAGCTGCAGTTGGGATGGTTGGAGCTACATTTGTAGTTTTTGATGGATTGTGTAATATTTAGTTAAAATGCTTACATGTATCACATATCAGAGTCATTTTAGTTCAATATGTCTGCGCCCTTTCAGTGTGTTTTATCGATGAAGCCTTTGTGTCTCATCAATTGGAACAAAGATGGATTTTTATAGTCAAATCAAGTCTGGTTTATTGATATTGCTCAATATCACAAATGAAAAATGGAGCTTTACAATCTGTTGTAATATCTTGTTTTAATGGAACAGACAACAACAAATATATTCAGTTTAAAATGAAACAAATCCTCACAATAGTGAAGCTAGAATTGAAGAAAAATGATGGATGATCAACTTTCTGCCGATCAATAACATAATCAATCAATTGTTTAAGCTCTATTGTAAACTTGATATCATTTATCATGTGTGATACACAGCACGTATACATTTGTGTAAGGCAGAATCTAACAGCATCTACACAACAGATTAAACATCAAAGAGGAGAGGAGGAAGGGAGAAGGAAACTAGGGAGCAAGAAGAAGAATTAGGAGGAAGAGCAGGAAGAACGAAGGATGGAAAGAACAAGGAAGTCAGACGAGTGATAGAGAGAGAGGTGCAACGGAGAGAGGGCAGGAGGGAGGAGGGGGAGGGAGGAGGGAGGGGCCGCTAGCACTTGACGGGGGACCATTTTCACCATGGCAACCATCAGCGGGCTGCTGTATGAATCCTCCATCACTGCTGCTTCCAGCAGGATGTTCACAATCACAAAGAAGCTCTTTTCAACCTGCTCTGCCATCCACGCTGTGTTTACTCCATAATGCTGTTGTTTGTGTCCTTCTAATGTTCACATGAGGGATTATTGAATATGTATTCATGTCCTGCTGGTATGCATTGAAATGATTGATTATTACACGTTATGTCACGTTAAAGCACATAAGATCTATATTTATGTTGTGGCTTTGTGGCTATCTTTATCAAAAATGCCACAAGGCCAAACCCAAACAGTGAGTCCATGTCTCAGTGTTTCATGACTTCTGTCTCACAGCGAGCTCGTAACTGAGGAGCTGAGCTGCTCACCAGCTCCAGGACTTTCAAACGCTTCATTTCACAAGACAACCGGAAGAAAAACACTTTTACTGTGACGAGACTAAACTGTGCATTTATTGGAGGTATTGGTTTTATTCATTATAGACACGAATTATTTAACTAATTCTTGTTTAGTTCAATTCTTGTCTAGCTTTGGTCTTTTTATGGCAGTTGTTAACTAAATAAGATAAATATAAAATATCACAGTCATACCTTTTAATAATGCAGATCAAATTGAAATACTGAATTCAATAACCTTGTTATCTTTACATCTCATATTAACATTTATTGGCTCACAGCTTTATGATAATGAATAACCTTTAGTCTCAGTTTGAGGATTAAAACTTCTTGTTTGGAGGAGCCGCATATCATTTAATTCAAAATGATGAAACTAAACATTTGTCTCTTTTGTGATTAATACTTGAGTATATATATATATATATATATATATATATATATATATATATATATATATATATATATATATATATATATATATATATATATATATATATATATATGCACGAGAGTGAAGAGAGTTTCTTCAGGACATTCGCTCTGCTGACTCTGTTCCAGTGGATTGATGCATGTGGGATTATTATAGGAAATATGCTGGCAAAAAGACACAATTAGATTATATGAAGGAGTGAATGTCTAAAGAGAAGAAAAACAGAAATAAACACTGGCAGTAAGCTGATTCTGTGGAACATGAAGACGATGGATGCTGATGTCCTGTGTCCTTGTTGAGTCTGTTCAGGAGTCTGAGCGTCTCTAAATGCGTCTGTCGCAGTCCAGAGGAGCAACATGTGGACCCGAGACTCAGACTCACTGAGATAGGAGATCAGCAGGTTGTTTGCTCTTTTTCCTGATGTTGCTCATGAAGAAGGACTTCTCAGCAGCTCGCTGTCAGACTCGGGTTGTAACGGTTGTGCATTTTAAAACAGAAAGCAGGTTGGTGTGATCGCGCTGACTTCTTATTGGCTCCCGCTCGCTCTGATCTCTGGCGTCTTCTTTGTTCCTCCTGACTGGATGAGTGTGTGAATAGTCTTGAGTCACAGCAGGAGGGCACCAGGCGGTAGTTTGTTTGGTAACATTAGCCTTCTTTTCCTTTAGCCGCTGCGGCTCACAGGGCTCTGGATAGCCGAGATGATGAGCCAGCAGATTTCACTCGTCACCGTCGACAGAACAAGAACACGTTCAAGACACACGGATCAGCTGTTACAGATGACATGTGATACCAGCTGTGAATGTGTTTCCTTCACGTGTCCTCGAGTCCAGAGGAGGGACGTGAGATGTAAAACAATATTCATGTAGAGTAACATCCACAAGAAATCCTTTAAAAATAGTTATTTAATTCAATAAAATATAAGTGTACGTTCATAAACATAATTGTATTTTCTATATTAAACTAGACACTGTGTTTTACATCTCTTTTACAACTCTCTATCCACAGTCCCAGAGCATTCATGAACTTCTGAACCATGACAGGCTGTTCCAGGCCTTACTCTCTGTTAGTGGCACACACATCTGTGTGCATGGAAAAGCACTGCGTTCGTCATCAATCACAACGAGCTGCACTTCCTCAACAGCCTTGAAAAGTCCCTCATCACAGCCTTTAAGCCCAATCTCAGTTGTATTCATTATGTCAGTGACGTGGAACCCTGCAGGCAGCTTGGTTTCCATCATCGACCCACCGCTAGTGAGCCTGCAGGGCTTGTCTGCAGAGGAACAGAATATAAAACTCCTCCTTTCATCTCCAGCAGCTCCGTCACCAGGGGACGGATGGAGTGATGAGATGGATAAAGATGAAAGAGATGGCCCAATGAGGTGAACAGAAGAAATGTGAGATGGAGGTTAAGATGAGGAGAAAGGGTTGTAGCAAAGGATGGTGCTCTGGAGAGGAGAAACACGCGATGCCATGTGCTCTGTGAGAAATGCTGCGCGGGGTGGAGAAGGTGATGATGGGGGAGGTTTGGTTGGAGTGTTTCCTCCCTCTGTGCGGGGGAGGGGCGGTGCCAGGTCTGCAGATGGCGTGGCATTGCTGTCGGGTTCGACTGGCACTATTTACTGTACTCACATGCTCTCTCTGTGCCAACCCGACGATGAGCTCACAGATGAAACAGAGAAGGGAGGGGGAGGGGTGAGGCCGTGAAGATGGAGGCCGTGAAACTACTAAACTGGAAAAAGTCTTAAATATGATGGGATTATAGACAGAGAGGAGGAACATGCCCTTTAAGGGGTTAGAGCTGCATTCATATTCATGTTTTATTGTGAAAGGGGTGAGAAATCCAATCCAGACCAATATGATTCATATCAGAGCCCTGATGACTGCTGTCACTCAGGTAAATACAATCCAGTCATCTAACAAGAGGAAAGGAAGAG
Organism: Clinocottus analis; assembly: GCF_023055335.1. Lineage (NCBI taxonomy): Eukaryota > Metazoa > Chordata > Actinopteri > Perciformes > Cottidae > Clinocottus > Clinocottus analis. Next base: position 16,768,735 of record NW_027175931.1, on the reverse strand, counting down.
AGCAAGGAGAGAGGAAGAGAGCAAGGAGAGAGGAAGAGAGCAAGGAGAGAGGAAGAGAGCAAGGAGAGAGGAAGAGTGCAATGAGAGAGGAAGAGAGCAAGAAGAGAGGAAGAGAGGAAGGAGAGAGGAAGAGAGCAAAGAGAGCAAGGAGAGAGGAAGAGAGGAAGGAGAGAGGAAGAGAGAAGAGGACATGATGAGTATATTAGTATTATCAGTTTTTAATTGGAGCTTTACAAGTGCTGCTGCTCTTCCACGCTTCAACTCTCCATGAAATAAAGTCAGAATAGAAAACAGCACAAAAAAACAGAACAACACAGATAATTGTGTCATCGAAAAGTAATAATAATAATAATAATAATAATAATAATAATACAACTCGTTCTGTTGGAACAGAACAAGTTGTGAATGTTTAAAACCAATAGTTGTTCTAGGTTTCACTAAACTTAGCTCGGCACAAGAGGAAAAGTCCGAGGGTCACAAATTCATGGATTCATTCATCCTTTCATAAATACATTTGGGCAAATTTCATGGCAATATAGTTCAGACATTTCACTGAAAATAAAATGTCAGATTTAGATTTTTGGACTGTAATTATCTTCTGATATGGACTGGCAGTTGTGTGAAGTAATGAATAAATGAAAAGTGTCTGTCAAACCTTTTTTTAGTCCGTAGTTAAAAGTCATGGCATCAGCTCAGAGGAAACTAGAGAGGGAGGGAGAGAGAGAGAGAGAGAGACAGAGAGAGAGACAGAGAGAGACAGAGAGAGACAGAGAGAGAGAGAGAGAGAGAGAGAGAGAGAGAGAGAGAGAGAGAGAGAGAGAGAGAGAGAGAGAGAGAGAGAGAGAGAGAGAGAGAGAGAGAGAGAGGAGAGAGGGAGAGGGAGAGGGAGAGGGAGGGAGGGAGGGAGGGTTGGAGGAGGTATCCGCTGCAAGCCTTTTTTCAGTAATTAGAATAAGCTTCTAAAAGCCTATAAATAAATATAAAGCCTGCAAACCGGCTTCATGTTCATCTGAATTCAGTATCAGACCCTGAAGCTCGTTCCTGTTTGTGATCTCAGTGAAATGTGAACGTTGGAGCAGTTAACTAACACTTTCATACCACTACTGTCAAATTAAACACAGATTATGAGTTCAGATGTTACATTAAAATGCTATCGTCTGATTGTTTATTGATGAAGGAATTGTTTGTGATGAGCCAACAGATACAATAAGAGAGAGCTTGTTAAGTGTCCAAATGTAACTCAACTTCATTTACAGAAAATGCAGATATTTGGAGTTATTATTCGTTTAGTAAAGTTTATTTGTTTGTACTCATATCTGATGTTTTTGTTTTTATAGATGCATCAAACGTCCTGAGTCCTGAAATGTATTTTTGTGATACTTCTTTTATTTTGTTGTCGTAAATGAAAGCGAGTGTATGGAAACACACTCACTGGTTTGTGCCCCTCTCCTCTCTGATGGGAACACAGTGCAGCATTTAGCAGATAAACACACAGATATCTCCCTCAGAACATGAGACGGAGCCGACCAGGAGGAAGCTGTCGGCCTCCATCAGGTGGGCAGCAGCGTCTGCTGGACGTGTACACACAATGTGGAAGAAACCGACTCTTATCAGAAGAAAGCAGCTGCCAACACGTGTTCTATCTGTTTAGTGTGAAAGCTCGAGTTTAGCCGTTCATTTACTTCAGGTGTTTAGTGAAACATATTCACTGCCTCCCTGAGATGCTGAGCCGTAACCTCTGGGTTGTCTCTGTTGAGCTTTCTTACTGCAGTCTGATGCAGACAGCTTGTTTCTTTACAGCTGTTGTGCGTGTTATCCAAACATAATTGAAAAACAACAAGAAAGGGATCAAAAGGAACAATGTTTGACTCCAGCGAGCGTGTTCACAGTAGAGAAGATGATGAAGAGCTGAAGGCGTCTGTCCAGCGTCCACACATGACATCACTCAGATACTGGCTAAAGGCCACAGCATGATGTCACTGCAGACCGCAATGAAAGTCTCTTCTAATCTTTATTAAACTGCACTTATCTACTATTTAACTGCATGGTTTCACTCACGAGAGTAAAAGTAATAGAGAAAGTTTCTCTGGCCCTCAAATGAATGTTGTAATGAGTTAAACAAAGTCCTGACTCCTGAGTACAGGAGCTTCATTTAGTTTCCCCTCTGATACCGCCGGCTTACTGTGCACATGCAACACAACACCGTGCACATGCAACACAACACTGTGCACATGTAACACAACACCGTGCACATGCAACACAACACTGTGCACATGCAACACAACACAGTGCACATGCAACACAACACCGTGCACATGCAACACAACACAGTGCACATGCAACACAACACCGTGCACATGCAACACAACACTGTGCACATGTAACACAACACCGTGCACATGTAACACAACGCCGTGCACATGCAACACACAACACCGTGCACATGTAACAGACAACACCGTGCACATGCAACACACAACACCGTGCACATGTAACACACAACACCGTGCACATGTAACACACAACACAGTGCACATGTAACACAACACCATGCACATGCAACACACAACACCGTGCACATGTAACACACAACACAGTGCACATGTAACACACAACACCGTGCACATGTAACACACAACACCGGGCACATGCAACACACAACACCGTGCACATGTAACACACAACACCGGGCACATGTAACACACAACACAGTGCACATGTAACACACAACACAGTGCACATGTAACACACAACACCGGGCACATGTAACACACAACACAGTGCACATGTAACACACAACACAGTGCACATGTAACACACAACACCGTGCACATGTAACACACAACACCGTGCACATGTAACACACAACACCGGGCACATGTAACACACAACACAGTGCACATGTAACACACAACACCGTGCACATGCAACACACAACACAGTGCACATGTAACACACAACACCGGGCACATGTAACACACAACACCGTGCACATGTAACACACAACACCGTGCACATGTAACACACAACACCGGGCACATGTAACACAACTCCTTGCCTGGCTCCAGCTCTGGAGCCTGCGGTGTGGGTGGAGAGCATCACAGGGTTCTTCTGTGAGGTCATAGAGCCGATAGCTTCCTCACTTGTATAAATATTTCAGCAGATGAACATTAATCGTGAGTCAGTATTGTAGACGTGTGATGGAGCTTCTAGAAGCATGAAGACCTCTAAGCATCACCTATTTGAAGGCTTTGGTTTCTGTAGAGATCAAACAAAGAGGACAGCAGCTCGCTCGTCGTCCATAACATCTTTCATTGGTTTGTTCTTTTCAACAAGTGGGAGAATAAGAGGAACTCATGACGGCGGTGTCATCGACTCAGAAGCTTTTATCTGCCTGCTGACGGTCTGAATGAAATGAACGCAGCATGAGCAACGCCAACCTGCTGTTGTTCATGCATATGTTCTCCCAGGAAAATGTTTGATATTTCCGATATGTGTGTTTAGAAACACTGAGCTGTTGCATTATGGGAGTGACTGCTCCTTTTAAACAACATTAGGTTAAAAAAAAAGCTGACAGCAGCTATTGAAATGAAATAAAGGTTCAAGATGAAAAGCAGCAACTCCTCAGTAGAGACAACAGATGAGAGGAAGAACGATTATAAACTATTATGTTTCAAAATGTTAGCCACTGCTCCAACCATAGAAGAGTTGTTTTAATAAACCGTAGTTGTTGATCTTCAGGCATTCATTTGTTTGTTTGAAAATAATATCCACACTCAGATATCCTCCAAGACAATGAATAATCAATATCAGAGTCAAATGTTTGTGTGAAAGGAAAAGATGAGCGCAGATGTAAAGAAGACGATTCTGATGACTTCATAAAGGAGGAGAGAACAACATGCTTTGTTCATTATTCCAAACTCAAAGCATCAATCTGAAATGATTATTTTAATATAAACAAATTCTGCTCCTTTGGCTCAGACAGAGAAGACAATGCAGCGGCCGGCGGGTGAAGTTGTGGTCGGTGCTGCGTCACGTCCTGCAGACAGCCTGGTGGTGCACCAGCTGAGCGCCGCAGCTCGTCCTCTCAACAACAGGAAGCCTTTGCAGAAGGTGTCAGAGCTGTCAGGGCCGCGAGAGACGCCGCGCTGTCCGAGAACGGCGGCGTCAGGTTCAGCTTGGAGTTTGTTTCTGCGATGATGACGGTTCATCATGCACGGTTCAGTTGTCTCTGTAGATCCATCTGTTGCAGGTACATTTGTGAAGGAGAGCAGGTGAAAGGCGAGGAGGAGGAGGAGGAGGGGCAGAAGGTGAAGGACGAGTGTGAGGAGATGGAGGCTGTGTGTCTGTGTGGGAGTGATGGCGCTCTCATTGGCCATTACACTCCAACAGAACTAATTACAAGCTGATGGACAGCAGACTAATCACTGGGGCCGCAAGTTAGCCAGACGGTGTCACGCCTGGTGTGATGAAGAGGGGGGGGGAGATGAGGTGACGTGGAGGAAGAGGAAGGACTCCTGCCCTTTGTCTCCTCTTGTCCTCTTACCTTCCTTACAGTAATTATGTCATTGTTTTCCCTCGGCTGTGTCTGGATTCTGTCTCTCTCTCTCTCTCTCTCTCTCTCTCTCTCTCTCTCTCTCTCTCTCTCCCTCTTCTTTTCCTCCAGGCATTGGCACTCTGTCAACTGAATGAAAGCGAATGCAGGATCTGTTTTATTCAGCCTGCTGCTGGAGGCCAAGCAGCAGGGTTTCTGAGCTTGTGTTAAACACTCCCGCTCCTCTTCTTGCTCATTCACGCCACAGAAACACACATTCACGCACTCCAGTCGACAGCTGCTCTGCACCTGTCGGCTCGTCGCTGCGTTTAGACGTTCAATTGCATTTTTATGTTGCATTTATTTCCAATTTCCTGAGTTGTATTTATTTGTTGCCTCTCTGGCAGTGAGACAGAAGTTCCTGAGGAACAGAGAGACTCATGACACCAGATGAGCTCTCACAGCGTCACTGCAACAACAACTATTTTCTTTTTAATGACTCTGAACATTTTGTTTTGCTCTATTTACACTCGGCCCCGATGATAATTTGTGTCTGCCTAATTATACATTTCAGTTTAAATGTTTCAGTTTATCCCATAAATTCTCAATTTGATTATTTAAATAACACAGGCTTGTTTCATTTCTTTGTGTCTCGAGCTGAAGCTTTCATTATTATTTGTGTTTTTGCATTATGTCTTTAGTCAAGGCTTCACTGGAGGACTGATGCGTTGATGAATCAGTGGAGAAGCGCTGCATCAGAGCCGTTCATTGTGTTTACCGCCATTAAATAGACTGTTTGTCCTGCATAACACACACGGTGAGGAGGTGTGTGTGTTGTCCTACATAACACACACACACACACCTCACACACACAGTGAGGAGGTGTGTGTGTTGTCCTGCACACAGAGTGAGAAACATGAGAACTATTCTTAAAACTCCTGATGGAGAATAATACTCCCTCTGTCGTACTGCAAACAACTTTACACAAGTTCTGAAAACAACTTCCTGCGTGAATTCAGAATTGTAATCTCTGAAATGAATTTATAGTGTGTGTGATGTGGTGACACACACCAGTGTGTCTGCCAGTGGGCTCCTCGGCTCCAGTGGTGTTGTTCTCCTGGTTTTATGGGAGCTTTGTCTCTCCGGTCCCGCCCAGCCGTCTGATGATCCTGTCATTATCACACCCATAATGCATCTCACCGCACGCCGCGTTTCCTCTTCAAGCCATCCAGCTGCCTAATGGTGAGGGCGCGGCCAGCAGTCATCATTGTGCACGCTGCCTTTGTGTGTGTGTGTGTGTGTGTGTGTGTGTGTGTGTGTGCGCGTGTGTGTGTGCGCGTGTGTGCGTGCGTGTGTGCGTATCTGCAAGGTCATCGTTTTGGCCTTTCTGTGAGTGTGTGTGTCTGTGTGGTTGTGTCGTCATGTATTACATCAAGGACCACTTTATCGATCGCAGTCACCTGTGTTACTGTGTGTGTGTGTGTGTGTGTGTGTGTGTGTGTGTGTGTGTGTGTGTGTGTGTGTGCGTGTGCGTCAGCCATTAGGCGTTATGGCCTGTAACTGGATCCTCTGGAAGCGATTTTGTGTGTGTGTGTGTGTGTGTGTGTGTGTGTGTGTGTGTGTGTGTGTGTGTGTGTGTGTGTGTGTGTGTGAGGCGTCTGAGACAACTTCTCGTCGCTGTGGACGGGAAACAGCTTCCACCTCTGAGTCACGAGCAAGTGAAACACAGGACGGTTTGCTTCGGTTCTAGTTTCATGAGAGTGTTTCATGTCTGTGATGATGCTGTTATTGCATTGTGAATACGGACAAGAACGTCACAGCTCTCAATCAGAGGTAACAATACTGTATTAGTCAACCAAAACGTTAAAACACATCTTCTACGTGGGGAGGAAACATGTATAGAAGATGTATGTGTTTCCTCAATACAATAATAATAATAATAATAATAATAGTCATGGTCTGAAGTGATGGAGAGAGGGAAGGTTAAACTTAATTGTCGACTGAGACTCGAAGCACCCGCTTCAAATGAATCTTCATTGAAATGAATCTTTCTTCAGATGAATTGAAGTGTGTGAACGCGTTCCCTCCTCCTGCAGCGTGTCTGCTGCAGTCCGAGCTGGTGAACTACGAGCGAGTGAAGGACTACTGCCTGAAGGTGCTGAACCACCAGAGGGACCACTTCAAGGCCATGTACCGCGCCGGCATCGCCTTCTACCACCTGGGCGACTACGAATGTGCTCTGCGCTACCTGCGTGACGCCAAGACCCGCGAACCCACAGGTGAGCACGCACTGTGGGTTCACTGTGGGATATTACCGCAGTTATGAACTGTCACATGAAGCCTCTGAGGACCATGACATCACCTCCTTGATATTGTTATTGACTGATGCTTGACATATTAATGACTTGAAATCCAGATAGTTTACATCCATATTATCTGTCCACGTCTTCTTCTTTGTTGTTTGCTTCAAGTTTTGATTCTCGTGCCGTCAAGACTTATAACTCTGTAAGACATGAATGAGGCTTTAACTTCTGTCCTCCTGGACGTCTGGGCTCATTCAGAAGGTTTGCTTTTATGTTTCCAGCATCAAAGAAGCAACAAGTGACTGTTTTAACAAGTGAAATGTATGAAAGCAAAGCTCCTATAATAATGTATTCATACTCCTCTCTGTCACAGACACCAACGTGCTGCGCTACATCCAGCTGACGGAGATGAAGATGAGCAAGAGCGGTCAGCGGGAACGAGAGAGCGGCAAGGAGACGCAGGGCTGAGCCTCCACCTGTTCACCTGCTGACCCTGTTCACCTGCGGACCCTCCGCCTGTTCACCTGCTGACCCTGTTCACCTTTGACCCCTCCTCCGTCCTCATGACTGACAGCAGCTTCGCCCTCAGACTGAAGACCAATCACCACCAGAGATGAAGACACATCAAGCTCTGTATCAACCCAACCTCCTTTTCCTTCTCATCCTCCTCTTCTCTTCTCCTCCTCTTCTCTCCCTCTCCTCCTCTCTCCCTCTTCTCTTCCTCTGTGCTGTGTCTCCTCTCCCGAGACGCAGACAGTCGAGTAAATTAAATAAATAACTAAACTGTATCATACTCATAAGCAACATTCATCAAGGTGGAAAAAGGAGCTTCAAAATATACATATGAATAATGGACATTTGCGTGATTTAGTAAATGTTTTTAAGACAAGAAAAGCATTTAGTTTCTGCCGTCTTGCTCTGTTTCTCTGTTTCTTTGCCTTCTCTCCGTCTTTTTCGAACTCTTGAGGAGAGCATCGGATACTCGACGACACCGGGTGTGTGTGTGTGTGCACGTGAGCAGGGACGTGAAGGGTGTGTGTGTGTGTGTGTGTGTGTGTGTGTGTGTGTGCATGTGAGCAGGGATGTGAGGGGTGTGTGTGTGTGTGTGTGTGTGTGTGTGTGTGTGTGTGCGCGTGCACGTGAGCAGGGAAGTGAGGTGTGTGACACATATCAAGACCAGAGCCTCATCTGATTGTCCATCCTCCCCTCGAGGTCTCACTCAGGCCGGACTTTGGGACAGAAACCTTCCTGGAGAGGAAACGCCTCTGTGCTCGCTCGCTGCTGTCTCTCCTCTCTCTCCTGGACGCCATGTGACTTAGTTTCTGGACTGTTTTGTTCTTTAAGGGCTAACTCAAGTGTGTGTAACCCGAAGAGGGTTTTCATGTTGCTTTCAGTGTTCAGTGTCTCCAGCGGTTCTTTGCTGTCATCAGGTGTGCTACTGTAAGAAACTGTATCTTCAATTTTCTGTGTGTCATCGTTGAGGACATGGAAGCCCCCCCTCTCCCCATTAATGATGTCACAATGGAAAATAGCCAATGGGATCGGAGTTCCATCAACCGTCGTTGGCAAGATGGAAATCCACTTTAAAGTTTCACAGCGACAAACACTTTAACATTTCTAAACAGAGGTCCAACCTTTTATCGCTAATGCTGCAGCTTCCCAGACATCGATAACACCGAGGAGACTCTGGGCAGCGTCAGTGCAGGGAAAACACACACACACACATCTGCCCTGGCGGTCTAGATCGCCATCTTGGAGCACTCAGCTTTAATGCACTTCATCAAGAGTGCCATTTGAGATTTCTTCCTCCTTCAGTGTGTCGATGGAGAGAACAGACAGACACTACTGATAACATGTTTGTGGATGTCCATGGCTAGCTGTCAAACCTTACATACATTATTTGCATCTTTTGTGACTTGTGAAGCTGAACTGTTGATAATGCAAATATTGCCCTTAAGATAGCTTTACCACAGGCTGGAGACGGCCTGCGCTGTCCTGCAGATGGTTAGACGGACGACTTTGTGAAAGCATGACCTGAATTCCTTCTCTCTGACACCATGAAACCCAGTTTCCTCGTTCCCACCCTCTGCATGTATGTGCGGCTCCAGAGAGTTTCTTCAGATGTGTGGCATCGGGATTATATCTGCTCTGCTGCTTCCTGTCATGGCATGCTGCCACACTGCTCTCAGTCCTCTGTTTGACTCATCCTGCCTTCACAAACACAAAGGTGCAGCAGATTGTGATCACAATATCAAACACATCTTGAAAAACAGAGATCTTTAATAAATCAGGGTCACCTTCTGCCTTCGCCAAGGTGAGAGACAAGGGGTAATTCCACAGAGGAGGATATTTAAAAAGATGGGAAATCAAAGAAAGATGCTGTAAAGAAGTTTCCTCCCAATAGATTCAGTGACCTGCTTAAAGAGGGACTGAAGTGTGTCAATGGGACTCTGTGCTGAGGGGACCGCTGATACTGAGGGGCTCCAGTGGAGGGAGGAGTAGGCAATCATCACCATCATCACCACCACCACCACCACCATCATCATCATCACCCCAGTAGAGCAGCTCCACGGCAGCAGGAGTGACGTGGAGCTGCAAACGTTCATGGCATCATGCATCATATGGCTGATAGTATGTGGACATTAAAACCATATTTATTTGGTGAAGATCTTATACACAAACTTCAGGTATTAATCTGCTGACACGACAACCTTCACTGATCTGAGACGCTATGAAGCGCATACTTTTCAGACAGTAAACATAGTGCACGAGAGAGATGTCAGACACAACTAGACTTTTTCACAGCGACATTTTCAAGTGTCAAAGCAGGAAAAGCACAGGCGTTTGTGCAGCATTAAGAGTTCCCTTAATGGGAACTAAGCAGAGCCAAAAGGAGATTAAACGGTGTGTGTCCACGTAGCTGCATTAGCCATAGTACATGAGATATGAACATGAATTCATAGATTACATACAGTTTTTTGTAATGTGTTGCAGGAACAATCTTTTCTTAAAGCAAAAGTTTGACATTTTGGGAAATTCGTTAATAAAAAGCAGCAGCAGGTTAGCTTAGCTTAGCACAAAGACTGGAAACAGGGGGATGCAGCTAGCCCGGCTCTGTCCGAAAGGGACAACATCACGTTTATGTGTGTGATCCGGACAAAAGGTGAATTCATTCCCAAAGTGTGAAACTACTGCTTCACCTTATCTCACTGTTCATCGTGAACTAAACTAATTTATCAGAGAACAATCACTGGTGTGAAGCACAGACTATTTTAAATAAAACCACATGTCATTTTCACAAACATTGAGTCAAAAGCATTTGATCAGCCAGCTCTGGTTGATGCTCTGGTGTCCCAGAGGAAATCAATCAGCCAACAACAGAGCAGAAATGTCTTCTCCATGGCTGCTGTGTGCTGGCTCGGGGGCCCTCTGGCCCATCCTCTCTCCACGGTCCTCCCTCCGTGGTCCTCTCTCCATGGCACCGGGGCCCTCAGGGCCCGTTCCCTCCCATGGTCCTCTCTCCACGGTCCTCTCTCCATGGCACCGGTCCACCATCTTGTTATTGTCTGGCCGTGCTACGTCATTCTAGCTCAACGTGTGCTACGACCGTCTAGGGACGACTCGCTTCACGTAGAAGAAGTTCATTGCCGGTCGATTAGTTCTGGATCAACGGGCCGAGGCTGTTGTTGTGAGCGTGATCTGTGCAAATAGAGATAGACACCTTCTCTGCGTCTGTAGCTTTGAAAACAAGCGGCGAAAAGCACAAAAAAGAGGCGGAATAGTCAAACTGGATGTGTTATTTTTGCTCTTTTGCTTTGATGTCATTTGAGGTAAATGTTTGTCAAATGTCAGAGTAGTTTTTGTGAATATATGATACAAATGTTAAAAAAAAAAAAAACGAAAATGGAAAGTTTTATGGTTGTGAAGAGCTTTACTTTACTGACTGGAAAAGAAAAGCAAGAGATGGAAAAAAGAGAATTTCAAGCTGTATTGTTGGTTTTCTGTCGATGTCCCTTTTGGTCCAGGGGTCCAGAACCGGCTCAGAGCTGTTGAGCTTTTTGTTTCTGCACAGCCGGACGAACAGAACTATCAGAGCAGAGCTGCTCCTCAGAGAGAGTCTGCTCCTGTGGGCATGGAGGGAGCAGGAGGACATGCAGCTGGAGATGGCTACGCTAAGGACTTTCTTTCTGTCCCGCCTCGCTCCTAGAGGCCTTTTCCTACTCGACATCCAGACACCACAGGCCTCCATCGCTGGTTTTACTGGTCGGCTAGCCTGGGAATGCACTACTGACTGGTAAATGAAGATTATGAATAAAGTTTAAGACAAAGAGGAAAAATGTTATTATTTTTGTTGTAGTGAAACAATGTTTGTCTACTACTGCGTATGTGTTGTTTAAGTCTTATAGTCAGAGCTGAAGATGACGAGTTACAAGGGAAATGAACAACCGGAGGAGAGGAAAGAGGCTGAGGATGAGGAGGCTCCTCCTCCTCTTTAAAGGGACATTCCTCTCATTTCTAGCATGAATGTGTGTGTGTCTCTCTCTCTCTTTCTTTCTTCCTCACTCTTCCTCACTCTTCCTCTTTCTCTTCATCTTGCTCACTCTTCCTCTTCCTCACTTTTCCTATTTCTCTTCATCTTGCTCACTCTTCCTCTTTCTCACTCTTCCTCTTTCTCTTCATCTTCCTCACTCTTACTCTTCCTCAGTCTTCCTCTTTCTCTTCTTCCTCTTTCTCTTGATCTTGCTCACTCTTCCTCTCTCTTCATCTTGCTCACTCTTACTGTCTTTTTCTTTCTCTTCCTCTTCCTCACTCTTCCTCTCTCTCTCTCTCTTCCTCACTTCATTCCCATCCTCTTTTTTTCAGCATTTTTCTTTGTTGTGTCTTTTCATCACCATGGAAGTGAAGCAGTTACTAGGTAACTGGCTGGCGTCTGAGGGGTTGGTTGGCGGTCAAACTGACAGAACTGTGTGTGTGTGTGTGTGTGTGTGTGTGTGTGTGTGTGTGTGTGTGTGTGTGTGTGTGTGTGTGTGTGTGTGTGTGTGTGTGTGTGTGTGTGTGTTTGTGTGTGTGTGTGTGTGAGAGAGAGAGTGTGTGAGTGTATGTGTGTGAGTGCTTCATCTGTACACACTGCATGTGGATCCATCTTTAACGATGTCGTCACATCAGTGTGAAATATCATATTTAGAACATTTATTTCCACACAAATGAAACCTTAAAACCTGAAGTAACAGCTGAGAGGCTTCAGCAGCTCATGGAGCAGAGGAACGAGTCACCTGGAGAACTGACTGGGGCATGACGTCATCGGCCTCAGCAGGGACCCCAAGAGGCCGATGTCTGCTACTGCAGCTTTGTTTCTGTGGTGGAGGCCGGTAACATAAAACCACTTTGACCTCTATTTACCTTCAGTATGTTCATGTTATGCTACTTTATAGTTCTCCATACACAACATTTCATATATATATATATATATATATATATATATATATATATATATATATATATATATATATATATATATATATATATATATATAAAATGTTTTTAATATTTCATTTTGATGTCACCGGTTCTTTTTAAGATAAAGATTTACATTAAATAACGTAATAACTCGTTAGACACAACACACTGCTTAGTGTGTTGGGACGACCTGTCGGCTTCAGATGTCTGTGAGGGGATTTCATACTTTCATTTAAATAAATCTTTATGGCTCAAAGAAAGTAAATGGCATTAAATATTAGAAAAAAGTAAAATCATTTCACATCTACTCGGATGTAAAACACTGCAACACTGATGCATCAGCATGAACAAGCTCACAAGAATACTTCCTTCTTTACTTTTACTTAATATGACTTTTACTTTAAGTGTTTTAACATTCTTGCATTGCTTCTTGAGGAAAAGGATCTGAGTACTTCCTTCATCTCTCAGATGCTCACACATCATAGATGAAAAAAAACAGATGTATTACTGACACTGAAGCATCTTTCTTAGTTTTTATTTTTATTCGTCTCTCATTCTTCACGTTTCACACTCTTCCTCATTGAAACCAGAGATGTTGAGACAGGAGACGACATGAACGTTTTAGTAAGCAGGGTTTTCCTTGGTGTTTCCTGTTATATTAACAAATATATACAGAAATCCCAGGAAGAGCATTGTAATAACAATTTATCTTTTCCAATAGTAACAATATATTTTAATAAATACTCAGTGTTCTTAACCGCACGAGGAGTTTGGGCTCATTCTGACGGGATTGTCATCATCCCATACAAATAGTAACACAAACACGCATATTTACCCTCACACACACACACACACATACACACACCGAGAGAAATGTACACTGTCAAGTAAAATACCCCCTGCAGACAAACTCCTGGACCAGAGAGATGGAAGTTTATCTGTCAGCCGTGAGTCAAACACACAGAGAGGCTTTAAAGGGCCGGAGACGTGAAGCGGTCAGAGGAGAATTTGAAGCTTCAAGCAGTCAACAGGAGGTTGGTACTGAGATCCGGTAGTATCACCCCTCAGTGTCACTTCCTGTCGTGTCACTTCCTGTTGTGTCACTTCCTGTTGTGTCCACACACTGACTGACAGAGGAATGTAAAACGTGTCAGAAACAAACGGAGGAGAGCTTGGTTTGAAGAAGTGCTTCTTTCAGCGGACCTTTCACACGGAAAACAACACCAGCACGCAAACACATGAACCCGTTTTGTGCTTCCACACGTGTACAGTACACACACACATTCACACAGAGAAAAAACACACCTGGTCTGCCAAACCAAGAGTAAATAAATGATTTGTTTTCCTTCTGTACAAGACAAGGATGCTGTGAGATAAAAGGCTTCCTCCTCTCTCGGCCTCCAGGGGGAGAGGACGATGACCCCATGCAGAGAGATGGATGGAGGCAGAGTTTAAGGGAATGTTTGTGCTACGGCAGAACAGTTGGCGTGCAGAATTAGAACAAAGACACTCTATTAAGAACAGTCAAATGTCTGTTTTCTGTGAATGAAAAAACTCCTGAAACATGGAGGTGAAATGTGAATGAACATGTTTTCTTTGGAGCGAGAGAAGCGAGCAGAAAGTGAGCAGCGACACGGACAAAAGACACTCAGACGAGTCGGAGTGAAACAACAGCAAAGTGTCTTCTGAAGTACTTCAATGGCTTTTGGAGGTTGTGAGTCCATGTCGTGGGGCGCTAAGAAGATGGAGAGATGGCTTCCAAGGAGGGAGAGGGGGGTGAGGGAGCTGACACTTCAACACTTTAAAGGCCTCGGTGTCGTGCAGGTAGAGCACCACCGGGGAAGCCTTGCTGTCGGGGTTTCACACCGTAGGACACCAAAGGGACGCCTGAGAGGAACGGCTTCCAGGAAGTGCCTAAAACGTAACGTGGGATGTTTTTGCAAACTTCAGTAAGATCCCTTTGCTCGGCTCAGTCGGCATTCAGCCCGAGCTCTGAAGTCCTGGAACGGGTTTGAACGCAGAGAAGGAGACGAGGCTGCTTCACTACGAGTACTGCTGGGCACACAGAGCGACCCGCTTCCGCTGCCCGCAGAGGGGGACGGTCGGGTCCGAACTCTGGCCCTCTACGTCCATGTCCATCAGGTTGGGTCGCACGGTGCCGGCGCCGCTGTCGCCGGAGCCGAGGGGGCTGTCGCAGCCGCTGCCGGGCGACGAGCTGAGGGTCCGGGAGAGGGAGCCCAGCTTCCAGGGGTCGGCTCTCATCTTGGCCGGGGTGGGCCGAGGCCTCGGGGCGAACTCCAGCGTCTTGGGTCGCTCGAGAGGGCTGACGAGGGAGAGAGGAACCGGGTCGGGGATCGGTGGAGCGGGGGCTTTTCGCCGCTGGGGGACCGGAAAGATGACGGAGGGGTCGGGCAGGCGGGCGGCGTCCAGAGGGACCTGTGGACCTGAGACAAGAAGGATGAAGAATACAGATTGCAGCATGAAAGCAACCTGGATATCTTTTGCAAGAAAACATGTGTTCATATCAGCAAAGCGTTTCTCAGATTTAGAGAAAATGTTGCTAAAAGTTTAGCCAAAGACTTGTAGCCACGTAGCTCGTTAGCGCCTCAAAGCACAGCACCAAAAGGTCATCTCAAAGGGCCGAACCGCCCAACGGCAACGGGAGGAGAACTCTCAGAGAATAACCACGATGACGGCATCAGGATCAGGTTGGATGACGAGTCCATAAGGGATGACTAGTTGTCCTACAGGTGAATGAAGCGCGTGCATTACGTGCTCGCCTGGTGGGAGGGGCTTAGGATAGAGACATCCTGCTGGTTTATCACATTCTGCTTTTTCCCAGCAAACTGTTTAACGATCCAGGACACTAGGGTTTCCCACAAGACTTGAATGCACCAAAAGGGAAAAGGTCTCAAAGCCGTGCTTGTCCTCAGCGACAATAGCGAGACCATATGAGAGACTGTGTGTCTTTCATATTAACTATTAAACGCTGCCATTGTGTCAAGTCTGTTACAAATGAAACAAAACAACAGTAAGATGTCTCCACACGTGCAGCGTCGTAAAGACATGATCTATCCGCCCCCTACCTTTCTTAGCAGTGCTGTGTGGCGCCCCCGGTGGAGGAGGCATGGGCATGCTTCCATCTGACGGCGTCCTGCGGTGACCCAGGGTGTGAGCTCTGGGTCGTATCGCCCCCTCCGAGGGGGTCCGCCTGTGTCCTCTGTTCAGGGCCGTCGCTGCAGACACGTGGGTGGGGGTGAGCGACTGGTTGGGCTCCTTCTTGAAGCTCTCCGCCCGCAGGTCCAGCAGCGGGTTGAGGGCGGGAGCCGGCGGCGCCGCCGGCGTTCTGAGCCCCGTCACCGGGGTCAGGGGGTAGTCGTCCGGGTCGGAGGGAAGGAGGGACTTAGTGGAGTTGCAGTCAGACAGAGAGGACAAAGACAGGAGTGTGACGGAGGGAGACGGGTCCGTGCAGGCCAGCGCCGAGTCCTGATGTCTGGAGAGGGACAGGGAGAGGTTTCGGCTGGGCGGAGAGGTGCTGCGGCGGAATCGACCCGTCCGCTGGAAGAGTCCCTCCTTCTTTTTGCTTTGGTCCTGCTCGTCCTGGAGCACCTGGCAACAACATCACATCAACACGACATGTTCCTTTACTCCTTTGATAGTCACTTCCTCACCTTATCTAAGCAACCACAGCAGAGATTACATCTAATCATCTCTTTCACTCGTCCTCTCGCTGTTCACCCAGTGACTTCTTTCATAAGACTCTCGTCTGCTTTAAAAACAGACGGAAAACCTCACAACACAAATCCATCAGCTGCTGGAAACATGGGCCCGTGCTGACGCGGCAGGATGCTGCAGGTCACGCGGCAGCTTGTGCTTCTGGTTTCATGCCGTTCGACAGTTGTTTTATTAATTTAAGATGAAGGGACTGTACAATCATCAAACACTTGCTATGCTCGCCTGTTAACCTCCTGGTTATGTAACTTCTACCCATGAAAGTACTAGAAGTTCCTTCCATGTCTCCTCTAGAAGAAGTGTCCTGCCAGCTGTTGTTCTATTGGGTTCTCACCTGCAGCTTTCCCAGCTGCAGCAGGTCGTGTCCGAGGCCAACGGACGCCAGCAGGGAGGCACAACCCAACAGCAGCAAGTCGCTCTTCTTCCTCTGGCTGCAGCGGCGCTGTGAGTCCTGGTAGTTCACCCCCGCCCCGCCCTGGCAGGAGCTGGTGTTGGCGACATAGGGCAACAAGTTGGGCCCCAGGTTGCCCCACAGGGGCCCCGAGTCCTCCACCGCCCCATTGCTGCCGGTGTCTGAGGGCACCAGGGACCCTGGAGACTCCTCAAACTCACCGCACTCCTCTGGTGAGAAAAGGAAACACAAAAGGGGTTAAGATGATGGATTCTTGTCACAAACTCACAGTGAGAAGTGAAGACTCACCCATTTCATTGAGGCTGGAGAAGCCGGCGCTCATGGGCGCATGTTTGGGGGACTTTCCCAGATTTGGTGCACTAGACGACCAAACTTTGCATCCTTCCCCGAGTGACTTCAACCTGCAAAGAGACGCCAGGACGTCAACACACAGCAACATGAACGCCTCTAAAACATGAAACAGTGGAACCAGATAGAAATGAGCCGCAACACGTTTTACATCAGGAAAGCTTCACACAGTAATGACATGTTGATGAAAGTAAGTTCATTCAACACTTCACAGACAAAGGTCTGGACAGGAGTCAGCAATAAGAAAACATGACATATGAAACGATGGAGCAGTGAAAAACACAATAAAACATAAATAAATAAAAGCTTTTGTTTCTCCGTGTAAAGAGAAATGATCTGTCCAGAAACATGTGAGGAATAAAATAAGCTGTTTCTCCTACAGTGTGTTTCTCCTACAGTGTGTTTGTCCTACAGTGTGTTTGTACGTGTTCATCATGTCGTCATTCACCAGGAACATTGTGAAACATTTCATAAAATGATCTTAAACACAAGTAAAGCCTCACTGCCTCCATCAGGTAAACACAAGGTGTGAACACAAAGTGGAAACATAAGGTGGGAACACAAGGTGTGAACACAAGGTGAGAACACAAGGTGGGAACACCAAGTGGGAACACCAAGTGGGAACACAAGGGGTGCATCTCAAGTCTCTAAATTGTCGTTTCCTCGCTCCTCACTCCTCGATTGAACCGGAAGTGGTTCTGCGCCGCCATATTGAAGGCCGTCCCAAAGCTCTTATTCTGCTCGGTGGAGCGAGGAGCGAGGAGGGAAGTCGGAGGAGTCATGATCGAGGAGCCCCGAGAGCAGACTTCCAGGAAGTGTTTTAACGCTGGACACGCCCCCTCACTGTTCCTCTGTTATCTGATTGGACGCTGCAGCTGAGCGAACTAATCGCTGGAGTTTCATACCAGACGATCACAAAATAAACGTTATATATTTTAGTGTTTTCTTATTCACCATCTGGTTAAAAGATATGTTAAGTCTGAACAAAAAAAGGACCACAAACTATTTTCTTCAAAGATTTGATCTGTTGTTTCCCTCAATAACTTTTATTATGTATGTAATTAAAATCAGAGAGCTGGAGAGAGGAAACACGTTTTACAACATGTATGGTTCTTTTATAATGTCACAATTAGAATTTCAAAACATACCGACGTAAATAATTAATAAATAAGACTCAACTCCGCCAACTGACAGCTGATCAGTTGTGATCAGCTGGAAGGAAGACGTGAGGAAACATGTTTCCTCACGTCTTCCTTCCTCGCTTGGTTTCCTTGCGTCTCTCCGTGCATCCCTGGTGGGCGGGACTAAGACGCAGGGAAGGGACGCAAGTGAGGGAAATGCCATTTAGAGACTTGAGATGCAGCCAAGGTGGGAACACAAAGTGGGAACACCAGGTGGGAACGTACTTGTCCTCCCCCCCCACCCTCTCTTTCTGCAGGGTGGAGCTCGGCCCCCAGGTGCGGCCCTTCTTCCTGCAGCTGGACAGGTCCTCCTTCTTGCACACGGCGCTGCGGCCCCACGTCTTGCTGCCGTCACTCGGCGTCACTGAAGGACAGACAACATTACTCTCTCTCTCTCCGCAGGAGGCCATCTGACTTCCTGTGTTTTCACTCACGCCGTATGGCCCTCAGCCGCGGGATGACCCCCGGGCTGGCCGGCGGGGTGGTGCTCTCGCTGCCCTGAGTCTTCCTCTTGTCCACACTGGGAGACGCCTGCACGGTGATCTTATGCTCAAAGCCTGCAGGTGAGCGAGAGAGAGAAGTTAGAACATGAAGAACTTTTCGTCCTAACAGACGAGGATGAACTCCGCTAGAAGAGTGGCGTCCCGATGACCTCTGGCTCCTCCCTTTGTTATCACCTCCTCCATCTCCTGCCTCTACATCAGAGAGCCTTTGACCTTCCCACCTGTCCTCATCACCTGACTCGAGCATCTTTCCTTCCGCTCATAAGTACCTGGTGGATTGTCATATTATGCCTTTTCGTTCCAGTGAATTTAAGATAAGATAAAATAAGATAATCCTTTATTAGTTCCTCAGTGGGGAAATAACAGGATTACAGTAGCACTGCTCACAAGTAATAAGTAATAAGATAAAAGAAACGAGTAATATAAATAAACAGTAAAATGGTAATAAATAGATTAAAGATTTAAGAAAAAAATTAGCAGTAAAAAAGAAAGAATATTAAATTTACAGATCGAATGAAATAAAATATACAGATGAAACTTGAACTGCTAAAACTGGACCTTAAACGAGGTTCATGAATATTTACTTCTCCTTGTCTGCCTGGCCTGTAACATAAAGCTCGCTAACTAACATAAACAGATGCAGCAACAATCACAAGGACATTCAAACTGAAGGAATGTATCATTTTCCAATTTGTCCAATAATGTTATCAATAATGTCATTTGTTTGTGAAGTAAAACTATGACACATTTGCAGAATAGAGCTTTAGAGAGTAACACGTTTCTAAAGTGGTGAAAATGTCTACTGTTTAAAAGAGAATACACAAGGTGCTATCTTTAAGTAACAATGGACGCACACACAGTTACAGTGGCTGTTGTTACAGCTGTAGTTCCTCCTCCACCCACCAGAGGGCAGACTGATGCAGTTGCTGTCTCGGCCCAGCTTCATCAATCTGCTCTTCTTGAAGTGTCCTTTCCGTTTCTTCACGCTGGGCTTCTCCTGGTACATCTGGTGGATGATGATGTTGAGCTCTCGCTCCACGATGTCGATCTCCCTCTCTGCCAGCTCCTGCTCTCTCCTCCTGAGCTGCTCCTCCTGCTCCCTCTGCTCCTCGGCTGCTCGGGCCAGCGCCTCCTCCCAGGACCTCAGCTCCTAGGAGGAAGATGAGGAAGAGGAAGGGGAGTAGTCAACGAGAAGAGAGAGTTTGAGGTGTTGTTAGCTCAGAAGCACGTCCTCTAACACCTCTTTTGGAAGATGCTTGTTGCTAAGGTGACTGCAGAAACACCGCAGGCAGGCGTGAAGATCAGAGAGCAATGCGCTGAGATTCCTCCCGTCTTTAATGTAAAATGACTTCCTGTTGAAATCCCTCTTTCATGAAACATCCTTAGATGTATTATTTAAATCTGTCAAAGACTAATTTTCATTATTTTTAATGTCCCAAAACGACAGAATGAGGTGAGAAACTGACGACCTCTGACGTGACCTCACCTTTTCTTTGGCCCTGAGCTCGTCAAACATCTGCTGGATCTCCAGCCTCCAGTCCTCCTGTAAGGAGTGAAACGACTCCAGAGGCATCTGGAACATGGCCGACTGCTCGATGGCCAGCAGCCGTCTCAGGATGTTGGAGAAGGACGGCCGGCTGCGCGGGTTCGGACTCCAGCACTCTGAGGAACCGAGACCAGAGGGAACGTTAACACTGAGGGGAACAGAGGTGGACTTTAGTTTAAAGACTCCGTACACTACAGTGTGTTACATCAACACACTACAGTGTGTTACATCAACACACTACAGTGTGTCACACCAACACACACATCAACACACTACAGTGTGTTACATCAACACACACTACAGTGTGTTACATCAACACACTACAGTGTGTTACATCAACACACTGTAGTGTGTGTTGCAGTAACACATCTCTTTGTGTCATCTCAGATGCAGAATGAAGACAGAAAGGCCAGACCACTTAAAACACCCAGCAGGCCTTCTTGTTCATGGTCATATGTGATGGATGGTGTACAGTAAAATCGCCCCAAAAGATCCTGAAGGTTTGCTTGTCAACCATGACTGAATGGACCACGTGAGACGAGCAGCAGGAGGACGAGCCAACAACACAAACAGCCGTGGAGCTTCGATGTGACCTCCGTCAGCATTCAGGCGGCGCTCACCTCCCAGCAGCTGAGCGAAGGGCTCGGGGCAGGTGGAGGGGATGGGCAGGGTGAGCTTGTTCATGGCGACGCCGTAAGCCACCGCCAGAGCGTCGATCTCCCGGTAGGGAACCTCTCCGGTCAGCAGCTCCCACAGCAGCACCCCGAAGCTGTGAGGGGAGACACCAGCTCTGTGTTTATTCACTTCTTCTTGTAATGCCACAGCGCCAAAAACTATCCGTCCAGCTCTGAGCGGCTCAGAAAGCTTTCATTCCTTTCCAGGATCTGACCTTTTTATTCTGTGTTAAACATACAAATTGTTTATATCATTAAGTGAAAAGTACAGCGGTGTTAAAATGACAGGAAGTGGTTCAGTTACTGAACGTGAACAATGAAGAAAAGTCAGTTTTGAATGAGTTATTAAAGAAAACGTGACACATTTATTAAAGTATTGTATTCTAGCACACGTGTGTGGTGTCATGCTACTTTAAACTCTGTTTCATGTTGAACCTTTTACCCCAAAACAACTCATCAGTTTTATTTATCATTATCATTATTATTATTATTATTATTATTATTATTATTATTATTATTATTATATATCTATTGTATATGTCTGTGTTTTTGAGAAAAAAATTACATCACCAAAATGCTGCTTACACATTAAAGTATCAGTTGTGTTAATAATATAACACATGCTGTATTATATATATTTGTATAAGTTAATAATAAGTGTGTATATTAAGTGTTGTATATAATAAAGTATCAGTCGTGAGTTTTGATACATTTACTACAGTTTGCTGATCATTTTACTTTAGTGAACTTTAAACTGTAATGGAGTATTTTTAATTGTACTTTTGGAAAAGTATCTGAATATTTCCTCAACCAGTATTTGCAGAAAATTACATCACATTATCCCAATCTTTCAAATCTTTGACCACCGAACTCTTGTGACCAGTAATCAAAGTGATTGTAAATATAAACACTTCCCTCGTGGCCGGCGAGGCGACGCCCGGACACGAGGCCGTACCTCCACACGTCGCTGCTCTTGGAAAAGAGCGAGAGCTTGATGACCTCGGGCGCCATCCAGGCGTACGTCCCCGCCGCGCTCATCTTGGTGGTCTGGTGCCATTCTCTGGCCAGACCGAAGTCTGTGATCTTCAGGGTTCTTCCTCCACGGTCGTCCGGCTCCACCGGCTCCAGGATGAGGACTGAGGGAGAGGAGCGGGCAGAGAGGTAAGAGGCGTTAAAGTCAAACACACTTCAGGAGGTTGTACTTCCCGTTCAGTGTTGGTACTAAAGGACACAACAAGAAAGAAAAAGGAACATAGATCTTGATGTTAGCTGTTTCTGTGTACATGTTTTATAACACAAATATACATTAACAAAGATAACAGTATTGTGAACACAAGGTCACAAGGTCAAACTAAACAGCAAGGAGATCTGCATTCATTAGGTTTTTATGTTTTATGTTATGTTTTTTACTTCTTCATGAAAGTACCTTTGAAGACCTCCGCTTGGTCTTTAGAAAACTGTGACGCTCGTTATCTTTTTTTCACATATTTCTGACACTTTATGAGCCCAACAGTTCATCCATTAGTAGATAACAGGTGGTTAACACATGTATGATGAACAGAGTGGACAGGGAAATCATTTTTAAAGTAGAAAAACAATTCACCAAACATCCAGCGAGTCTCAAGTTCAACAACAAGCTGTAAACGCTGAGCAAGGTCAATAACACGGCAGTGTTTGCAGAGCGGGCGTGGTTTCTGCTGGAGGGCACGCTGGGCCAGCAGCGCCTGTTAAAGTCCACAACGTCCTTGTTAGAGTTTAAGTTAACCTCATCTCTGGCTCTTCTATCTCTTCTATCTCTATCTCTTCTATCTCTCTCTTCCATAGACAACTTCCTTTTTTCATTTCCGTGTGAGGGCTATGGAAATGTTTGGACTGTACATCCCAGGGAGGCATTTATCTACAGCGTATGCAAAGGGAGGTGGAGAGAGGCTACACACACACACACACACACACACACACACACACACACACACACACACACACACACGCACACACACACACACACATAGCCATGTCTTTGTTTACACACACACAACCTTTAGCGTGATGAAGGTGTGTCTCTGTGCTCTGTCCACACGCTCGCTAGGAGACCAGTTTCTCTTCGTCAGGAGTATTCAGAAGGAGTATTCACGTCCTTCACTTTAGTAAAAGTAGCAGAAGTACACTGTAAAATACACTCAGTACAAGTTGTGCATTTACTGTTGTACTGGTAGAAGTCTTACACTACTACTGACATGTAATCAGTATTTAAACATCCTTAGCTTTGTGTGAAGGTTCAACTACTTTATATTAATTATATTACAGCTGAAACAATCGGTCTTCATGCTCTCTAATCCTGTAAATTACATATAATCTAATTTTATTTGATCGTATTTGACATGTTCACATCTCTATTATGAAGCATTTTTCATTAGTAGGATCATCTGGCACTAGATACAACTATTTATTGAACTAGAAGTATAAAGTAAATGGTCTGATGCGGTCGTCTCTGTGACGGACAGCTGTCTCCTCTCTCTCCTCCTTCTGGAGTCTAATGAAGGAGGACAGACGAGATGTTTAATGATCAGAGTGCGTGAACCTGCCTTGCTTTGTTTTGTGTGTATAACTATGGAGGGCCAACAGGACATCATGAGGAAGAGGAGGAGGAGGACAGAGAACCAAGAGGCAGAAACTGAATGAACTGTTTCCAGAAGCAGCACTTCCACCCGCTCTCCTCCAGATTGAATTAAAACATCATTGTGTTACTTTCACACCTCCAGAATGCCTCCGTCTCTTCTGAACACCACCTGCACACCTCCTTCATTAATCCACACAGGTTTGCAGCCGCCGGCGTTCAGGACATACGTCAAACACAGAGATCAACACGTTGGTGTGTTGGGCTGAAGGCAGAAACCTAAATGCAGCGATGCTCTGCTAACAGCCGACAGCCAACAGCCAACAGCCGACAGCCAACAGCCGACAGCCAACAGCCGACAGCCGACAGCCAACAGCTAACAGCTAACAGCTAACAGCTAACAGCCAACAGCTAACCCGCATGCAGCACATCTTATCAAGCAGAGTGTGGCTTTCACACATTGTAATGCTGCTGGAATCCCACAATAGAGTCATGCACACGATGAGGAGGAAGCAAGAAACACAGCGAGCTGCTTGGTTACTGCAAAGTCTTCCATAGCAACAAGCATTATGGGATGCCACAGGCCATAATGCCTCATGATTAATGACACTGTCATATGTTTTACTTTACAATTAGTCAACAAGAATAACTGCTGCTTTCCTGCTCCTCACTGCCACAATCACAGAGAGTGTCATTCCTGTCACGTGATGCTGATCAGCTGTCACAAACACCTGCAGAGAGAGAGCAGCTTCCTGCCAGGTCACCTGTTGACCTTCAGACAGCCACCACGCTCCTCCATCCCCGGACCCTGACCCCGCTAAGTGTTGAGAAACAAACACTGATGATAATAATAATAGATATTGATTTCCTGCAGTCAGTGCAGCGAGCGCAGGTGACACATCGGCCTCTCAGGTATTCCCACACAGAGGACTGCAGTAAAAGGTCTTCCGGTGAAGGTTTCTGTCAGAGCCACATCAAAGTTAATGATAAACAACATGTGATGTTCTTATCTGGAAACTTGGTCCAGAATAAAACCAGGAGACGCTGCAGGTGCATCATGAAGAGTTTGATGCAGGTTTTTCCAGTTCTTGTAGCGTTGAACTAAACAATATTTTAGACGTCTGCATTGTACGTTGAACAAAGTGATGGAACTGCCCGTCCCTTTTTATTGTCTCATAGTCTTTGTTCTTATATGAAGCACAAAAGTTAACAAAGACCTCTAAGTGCCAAATAGAAATATCAGGATGAGAAGACTCTTTCAGGACTCTCACAATCTTTATATATATATATATATATATATATATATATATATATATATATATATATATATATATATATATATATATATATATATATACACGTGTGTGTGTGTGTGTGTGTGTGTGTGTGTGTGTGTAATATGTCTTCCCCTGAGGCCATCTGTTGGTGCAGTTACACAAAATAAAATAAAATAAATAATAATCAATCGGAAAAACTGAATTGAGATAAAACAATAAAACTCAAAATTAAATATGAAAATTGAAATATGCATCCCATATATACATTAAACATTACATATTGAGACTGCAGATGATTCATGAGATTCACCGTGAGCAGAGGAGGAACACACGCTGGCAGCTGTTGTTGTTGTTTTGTGTTGTTTTGGCTCAGTCTGCTGTGTCATTAACTTGTTGTGATGGTAACAAGGGCAGAGGTCACAGAGACGGTGACGCTGGCAGAAGAGAAGACAGCCTGCATGACCGCATGCCCGCATGAGGACGCTTTGTTTTCTCTTTCCTCTCGCTTAATGTCCGGGTTAAAACCTCTTACAGTCTCCTGTGACTCTGAGCTTTCTGCAGGAGGAGAAACGTCCTACAGGAGGAGAAACGTTCTACTCTTTCTACAGGAGAGGAACCCACTGAGGTCCTCAGGTCATCCTGACCGGGTCTGGGACAGATCGCTCTAACAAGCAGCTGAGTTATATGCGTGTGTTTAACAGGTATGGGAGGGTGCAGTGATGCATTATGGGACTTATAGCATCCAGTGTTTTAGAGTTTGGACTCACATCTCGTGCTTTATCCAAGTCTGCCAACTTTCTGGGGAGGCCAATCTAAAGAGATGGAGTTCCCTTTGCGTTGGGACGAGAGCATTTATTCACAGTTTTTTCTGAACGCTTAAATACTAACAGTGATTCTAGAAGCACGATTTCTCAAACCATTAGCACTTTTAGCCAATGCATTTATTTACTAAGTGTGCCAAACTGAATGCACGTTCTTTAACACACTTCTAGCTAAACTGTAAACATTGGTGTCTACATATTTTGCCCATTGTTTTTCCACATTGACACATGTGAAAACACTTTTAGATCATGAGCTCACTATCAAATCAGAGCTTGAGCGCTATGAATAGTCTCTATACTCTCTATAATCTCTGTATAGTCTCTATAGTCTCTCTATAGTCTATATAGTCTCTGTATAGTCTCTCTATAGTCTCTCTATAGTCTCTGTATAGTCTCTGTATAGTCTATAGTCTCTTTATAGTCTCTCTATAGTCTCTGTATAGTCTCTATAGTCTCTGTATAGTCTCTATAGTCTCTCTATAGTCTCTTTATAGTCTCTATAGTCTCTGTATAGTCTCTATAGTCTCTCTATAGTCTCTTTATAGTCTCTATAGTCTCTGTATAGTCTCTATAGTCTCTCTATAGTCTCTTTATAGTCTCTCTATAGTCTCTGTATAGTCTCTATAGTCTCTCTATAGTCTCTTTATAGTCTCTATAGTCTCTGTATAGTCTCTATAGTCTCTCTAGTCTCTCTATAGTCTCTGTATAGAGAGATCAAAACCTTTCCAATGAAGAGAAACCTCCCATCAACCTCTCACCGCTGCCACTGCACCCTCACATCCCCCTTTCCCCAATTGTCATCCCCGCCCTCCCTCTCTCTCTCTCCCTCCCTCTCTCCTCTCTCCCTCTCTCTTTCCCTCCCTCCCTCACTCTCTCTCCCTCTCTCTTTCCCTCCCTCTCTCTCTCCTTCCCTCCCTCCCCTGCCTCTCTCCCTCCCTGCTGCCCCACACACCAGGGAGAAGTGGAAGGAGAGAAGCAGGAGAGACGAAGAGTTGAGTGAAACACTGGGAGGAGATTGTGTGTTCATGCTGTGGGAGATGGAGGGAGTGTCGGGGGAAGACGAGCAAAAAGCATAGCGATTTGAAGATGCTGAATGGGGGAAGGGATATGGAGGATGAGAGGAGGAAGGAGGCAAGGAAAGGACAAAATGACAAGAGGGAAGAGCTGCAGGAATAAGGGCATGAGGGAGAATGATGTACGGCAAAGAAGCAGCTGACGAGAGGAAGAGAAGCACGAAAAGGAAAGAAACAGAGAGAGAGAGAGAGATGGAGAAGAAAAGGAACTAGCAGGGAGAAGGTTATAATGAGCGGATGAAAAGAGGTAAAGAGGTAAAGAGAGATGACTGCAGGGAGAGCTTTTGTCCTCCTGGCAGCACATTCCAGATGTCTTTGTATCAGTCTCTCCATTTCCTTCGGCTTCCACACATCTCCTTTCTCAAAAGATTTCAAGAGGAAGACGGAACGTTTCTTTAACTTAAAGTTACATTGCATGTCATTTAGCTGACGCTTTTATGCAAACGACTTACATTGTTGCTCAATACACCGTTGACACAGCAACGGGGAGCAATTAGGAGTTAAAGTCTATTTAGTTTTAACACAGTGTGAGAAATGCAAGACATGTGGTACATTTATAGCTCAAACCCTTCAGTTATCTAAAAGATGGGAAATATAACAACATGATTTACTGAGTCAGCAGAGACCACTTTCACAAAATGTTTTAGAGCCCATAAACACATGAACACATAAACAACTCATCTCCCATGCTTTGATATGGAGGCTGCAGTGCTCACATGTCACTGATACCCTGTTTGGCTCCACTTGGACCACCACAAGCCGTCAGGCTCTGATCCTGAGTTTCACCCTGAAGCCTCACTTTGTCTGCTCACACACACACACACACACACACACACGCACACACACACAGCTGCCAGAGCCCAGACTAGCTGAGCTGTGTGTGTGTGTGTGTGTGTGTGTTTGTGTGTGTGTGTGTGTGTTTGTGTGTAAAACATTCGTATGGACTTGACACACTTAGAATGTACGCGTCTGACTGAAGCGTCCTCCACTTGCTGCAGTGTGAACGTGGTGAAGAGACGCCCAGCGCCCTCTCTGCTCGGCCCGGCGGCCCTCGCTCCGTGCCAGGCTGCTGCAGAACAACAATGACCCTCTAAGAGCAGCGTCCACCGATCACACAGCAGCCCTGGAGGTGCCAATGAGAGTGTGAATGTGTGGCATTACTGTGTTTGTCGCTTTGTCTCCTGAAATGCAGCTCCGCCCCCGTGCAGGGGTGAGACACAGTCATAATGTGCTCCTATTCAGGAGCGGTACTCCATTGATAGCTTAAGTTAAAAAAAAAAAAAAAGAGAGACGAGTGTACTGTCTCTGTTGCACGAGCTGAGCGGTTACACTTTGTCATCATGACTTTGGTCTCAGGCGACCTCTCGTGTCGATGCTCCTCCGACGACTGACTGAGGAGCTGAAGTGAATTGATAAAGAGGAGAGGCACGCCGCCTGCTCAGTGTTCACTGCTCAGTGTTTACCGCTCTCCTGTTTGCCTTTTTCCTGCCTCAGAGTAACATAAAATACACTATGATCTGTTGCAGACAGCAAGAAACCTG
The DNA here is from genome assembly GCF_023055335.1 of Clinocottus analis. NCBI lineage: Eukaryota > Metazoa > Chordata > Actinopteri > Perciformes > Cottidae > Clinocottus > Clinocottus analis. The sequence continues at coordinate 16,740,719 of NW_027175931.1, read as the reverse complement.
GAAGCTACAAGATCCTCCAGCCTTCTGCCTCTTATGCAAATATACTGCAACTATATAATCCACCAGTGTACAGTGTGTGTGTGTGTGTGTGTGTGTGTGTGTGTGTCTGAGTGTGCGTGTCAAACCGCAGTACATACATTGCATACATCAATGTGGTGTGTTTATGATTAAAACTGTTCCTCAACTGCATTGTTCAGTTCATAATGGGCAACAGCGCACAACAGGATGTGTGACTGTGTGAATGTGTGACTGTGTGACTATGTGAATGTGTGAATGTGTGACTGTGTGTAAGTTGGCACTGAGCTCAAGCGCTGCAGTAAAAGAGAGCAGCGGGGAGTCTTCACTGGCTCCAAATCAACTTTTTATTGAGCAGTAGAGAAAACAATGTGTGTGTGTGTGCATGTGTTTTATATTGTAGCCATTGATCCGGTGTCACTGTTTGGTGTCGTTGTGTTACTGTCGCTCTCCCTGTCGACAGTGAATGTGTTCATTCAAATGCCCAGGAGTGTACTTTGTGGTCAGAACACGATTTGGATGCTTGTCGTTGCAAATCATGTGTTTTAGTAGTCAGATTATTGGTTATTATATGCTCGTCGATATAAAACGTGCCTTTGACTTGAACTTGAGGTGCACTGATATAATGATGCCTTCAGTGCAGACGAACACAGATAGTGGCATCACAAGCGTTAGCCTTAATCTGTGGCTCACTGAGAGGAATAAGAATGGTTTGACCTCCTCTCAAACTGCCCTTGTACTTGTCCCTATTCCTGCCTCTATTCCTCCCTCCCCCATCATCTACTCCCTTTCCCACCCGAGCCTGCAGGGGTTTCTCCTCAGCTACTGCGTTCTTACCCATCCTGCCTTGCTCCCATCCCTCCGCTCTGTCATTTGTGGCCTACAGTCGCCCCTCGCCGCCTCGCTGTCCCATCCTTTGCCCCCCCGCAGTGACTCCTGTCATTGTGAGTCCTGTTCCCTGCTGTGTCTTGGGCTGCTGTGTGAGAATGGGGTCATTGTTGCCGTGTTGCAGCGTGTTGCAGCGTGTACGTGTGTGTATGTGTGTACGTACATGCGTGTGGGAGTAGCAGTGAGTTCTCTGCCTTCCCCGATGTCCGACCTCCACGTGTCTCTACTGTACACGCACTGAGCTTCAGACATTCACGGAAATGAAAATGGATAACACGGCCAGCCGTGTTATCATTCTGTCCAAGAGTCTAATTTACACCAGTGAACACGTTTCAAACCCACAGAGTGTGAGCATCTGCTCAACCACCGTACCTGAAGCTAACCTGCACCCTAAACCAAGAGGAGCCCCTCATATACATGCACACGTTGGGCTCGAGGGCCTGTGATACCAGCTTCTTTCGCTCCATTTCGCCGTGTTGCTAGCTTACAGTCTAGTTAGTCACAGTCTCTCTGAGGGATTATCATCCGGCACAGGCCTCGGCTCTAATCCTCTCCTCAGCAGACTCACTCTGATATTCTCACACACACAGCCAGATGCAGGCGTTTCAATGGCAGCAAGTATTGGCCTTATCTCGCCTCGCTAATCTGTTAACTAGCTATTACAGTGGTGCTGTTGGTCATGTCATGCTAGCTACAGTACAGTCATACAGCTGTAGTATAGCACAGCTAAAGGCAAAGAGATCAGTTACATTAATTAGTCTTTTCCTGCTTTGTGACCAGCGCAATGAGCAAACAGCATCAGCTCCTACTTGACAAGCCTGCTCCAGACACAGCTTTCCCATTATTCAGATGATTGTTGACTGTGTAAACATGGCGTCCATTTCAAGCCGTGGCGGTCCAAACAGCAGCCGAGTCGTCACTGAGTGTCTTTCAGAGTCAGCCTTTACAGTAAAGCATCACAGAAGCGTCAACTATTCACATTTGTCTGTGGATTCCCTGTGAGACATGTTCACTATGACATTATCTGTCTGTGAGAGACATGTTCACTATGACATTATCTGTATGTGAGAGACATGTTCAACATGACATTATCTGTATGTGAGAGACATGTTCACTATGACATTATCTGTCTGTGAGAGACATGTTCACTATGACATTATCTGTATGTGAGAGACATGTTCACTATGACATTATCTGTATGTGAGAGACATGTTCACTATGACATTATCTGTATGTGAGAGACATGTTCACTATGACATTATCTGTATGTGAGAGACATGTTCAACATGACATTATCTGTATGTGAGAGACATGTTCACTATGACATTATCTGTATGTGAGAGACATGTTCACTATGACATTATCTGTATGTGAGAGACATGTTCACTATGACATTATCTGTATGTGAGAGACATGTTCAACATGACATTATCTGTATGTGAGAGACATGTTCAACATGACATTATCTGTATGTGAGAGACATGTTCACTATGACATTATCTGTATGTGAGAGACATGTTCAACATGACATTATCTGTATGTGAGAGACATGTTCAACATGACATTATCTGTCTGTGAGAGCAGCCTGCAGGGACAGATATGACCTGTCTTGCTGCGGCAGGTGATCAGCTCACCTGTATTGTCTTACCTGCAGCTGACTCCAAGCCTCTCAGAGCTCTATATAAAGTGTCAGTAACATACACAAAGGCCTTACTGTATGAAGGGGATGTGCTGACACTGATAATGAAGCAGATCAAGGTCCTCTTACTCATTTCTTCTGGAGCTTTTGACTCCTCAGAAGATTAAGATGTTTCTGATTATCTCTAGAATTTCTCTTCCACATTGAATAAGTATATTTGAACTTTACCACTTTATTAATAAACAATAGTTAGATCTTTTCAACTGTGGCGTGTTCTTAAAACTATGTTGATGAATTATTATGGAGCTTTGTAATTCCATAAATGTGCTGTTCCAGCTTCTGAAACGTGATTAGTTTCTCTTTTTCTGACTGATATTAAGATGAATATATTTTGGTTTTGAACAGTTCAGACAACTAATCCACAAGGACGCGTGCCCTCTGCTTTGAGACGAGCAACTGATCCAGAATCAGAGGACAGGTGAGGCGTGACCACCGGGGCTTTGACCTGCCAACACACAAACACATCGTGACACACAGTGATGACCGCCTCAGTGATGTCACATCATGACATCACTGAGGCGGTCACGGTAATCAGATGATCCGTTACACAGACAACACGACACGAGCACGCGGACACGCCTCATAACATCTTTAACTTGGCTGTGATAAAATTAGATGAAAGCGTGTGAGTGAGCCAAAAATACAAAAACAAATGTTTTGTTAAATGTTAGCAAAGCTTTAAACAGCCATTGAGCCTGTGAGCGGTGTCACTTCTTCTGAGGAGAAAGAAGACTCATCATCTTCCCGTGAGATTGAGTCTTACTGAGCGCTGATGGAAGGCAGAGGAGCGGCTCTGTAACCGCACTGTTGCCAAGTGGTCGGTGGTTTCAAGAGGACACCTGAGCCCAGCGCACCTGGACAATGAGCTGAGCTGTAACCCAAGACTGAGATGAACCGCTGTCTGTGCCCCGTGCGCTTCTTCTCTTGTTCTTTCCCATCAGTCGCCTTGCTCGCAAGACACACAGAGCCTCTCTCTCCCTCTCCCTCGCCCTCTCTCTCTCTTTCTCTCTCTCTCTCTCTCTCTCCCTCTCTTTTTCTCTCTCTCTCTCTCTCTCTCTCTCACCCTGTTATTCATCCACTCGTTTAACTCTCTAGCTCTGTCTCTCTCACTTTCTTTACCTTCTGGGTATCGCAGGCTAACATCCCTCAGTCAGAACATGAGTGTGAGTCTCGGTCTAATCACATACTTTACGATTAGCACCCACACGTTTTCAGTCCCCACAGGGTGGAAAACAGGGTCCAAGCCCTTGGAGAGGCATCACTTGTTCAGTTGCTATTTCCACGCAGACAATACTCTAAATTGGGAGACTGACATTTTGTGCAGCAGCTGACAGCAGCTAGCAGCTGTATGACTCAGTACACAGAAGCAGCGCCCATGTCTCCATGGAAAGGCAGCGTTGTGGCGTTGTTGCCAAGGCTCTGCTGTCCAATACGCATCTGATCCTCCATCGTTACCGAGCCACAGCAGGAGGAGGGAGCCGTGGAAGCAGGGTGTGCATGTTCAAGTCTCAAGAAGACAGAGCGAAGGATTGAAGATGAGGAAACATTTGGGAAGATGAAGCAGAGAGTGCGTTTAAGCTTACTTTCTGCCTGTCTCCCGCTTTAAAAGGCCTTTGGTTTGCATCCTGCACACTCCACCCATATTTGTACACCATATATAAACACACACACACACACACACTCTGACCTGCACACACACACATGAAATGCACTTAGATGCTCGCTATGTGTTATTTCTTTGATGCACCAACAACTGCAACTGCGTCTTTAAACAGCAAGTAGCACAAAGGACCAAAAATAGCCCAGTGAGTTGCAGAGCAGAACTGCTCTCCTTGAGGAGGGGAGGAAGAGGAGGATGAGGAGCAGGAGGAGGTGCAGAGAGAGATGACAGGGAAAAGATGGCAGAAGGAGACCAGCTCTCCAGGACGTAGGTCTTCCTGCTGCGTTCAATTTAACTCATCCAGCGTCAGCTCCCAGAAAAAAATCTGTATGGTAATATTTAATCATAATTACATTTCTGTAAAGTCATGGAGGGATGACCTTAGTACGTTTGTAAATGTCGGCTTATTTACCAATCAAAGACACAATTATAAGTCAATGCATACTTTAGAAGTGGGACAATAGATCAATACAACAATACATCACATTATCCTCTTTTCAGTGGTTCATTTGTTATACTTGAATAGGGTATTTGCCTTATTTCATATGTTTGTCCTGCTCTTAAGTACTGCAGAGGGTGAAAGATTTTTACATTTTAAAGGATTATAATAAGAAATGGGACGATCAATTCTAAAGCCAGGATTCTGTAGGTGTTCGCTTAGCTTTGCCTAAGGACTGATTACAGGAGGAAATAGTCTGACTGTCCAAACTAAATCTTCTCCCAGCATCTCTACCCGCTGACTCAAAGCACAAGAAACAGTGCATCTGTCAAACCAACACAATGCTGCTGTTCCCTGATGTGTTCAGAAGAGATGAACGGAGGAATATACACTATAATAAATCCTCTCTTCGTGAAGTTATAATGCTCAGTTTTTTAAGAAAAACACACTTTTTTGGAGCTTTTAAATAGACAACACCATTATGTTAATGAAGATAGACACAACATTAGAATTGAGCAACTTAAACTACATTCTTCAATATGACCGTAAAGTTAAATCAACTCTTTAAACCTGTTTCAACAGAAACTAAAGTAACTTTCATGAAGGTGTACTATGTTACAGGATCGTTGCATTAGAGCTGTGTGTTCATAGTGGAGCTGTGTTTTGTGTATTTGTTGAGCTGCCTCAGATACCTGGAGCTGAGCTGTGACTTACATGAGTGAGCTTTAGGTTCATTATTGACCCTGGAAATGATGCCGTGACAAAGAATATCTTTGTGTAAATATTCTAGCGCCTTTGGCCACATTTTGGGTCTTATGATGGCAGGGCTACGATCCCCAACCTGCAGGTAACACCTGTTATAACAGTTTGGCTCACATGATGAAGACTGAAACATCTCCAATCAACTGAGCAAACTCCATCCCCTGATGCAGAGTCTCTCTGATGCAGAGTCTCTCTTGGTTGCAGTACTTACTGTTGCTGGACTTGAGGTCTCTGTGGATGATAGGTACGAAGGCCTGGTTGTGCAGGTAGTCCATCCCCGTGGCGATCTGCACCGCCCAGTTCACCAGAACCCTCGGGGAAACCTTCTTTCCGGCGAGCGCTCGGTTCAGAGCCCCCCCTCTGGCGTACTCCATCACCAGGCACAGGTTGGGCTCGCGCAGGCAGACCCCGCGCAGCGAGATGATGTTGGGGTGCCGCAGCATCCAGAAGAGCCGGGCCTCCTGCCGCACGCTCTCTAGCGTGGCACTGATATCCTCATCGGGGTCTTGCCTGGCGGCCTTTACTGCGACTTCCTCTCTCCCCCATACTCCTTTGTAGACCTTCCCAAACCCACCAGCTCCAATCACCTCATCCAGGATGAGTTCTGAGAAGTCGATTTCCAAGGGGCAGTCGCCCACCCTGCCCGCCACCAGCCCTCCTGCGGTCAGCTGCTGGTAGTTGGCGGCGTCCCCTCTTGTGACGTAGTTACATGGAAAGATCCCCACTTTGTCCTGGATCTTGCCCGTCCACCAGCCCTCGTCCCCAGACACTTTGGAGTCTTTAGAGAGAACCTGAAGGAGATCCCCGCGCCGCAGGGTCAACTCCTCGTCCGCTGTGGCCTCGTAGTCGAACACTGCCGTCCAGTAGGCGTTGGGATTGTTGGCGCCACAGCGGTGTCCGGGCTGGGAGTCTGGGGAGCCAGAGGAGGAGATGGTGGAGGAGTTCCAGCTGCTGCCATTCTCCACCTGCAGTACCGGGGCAGGACACATTGGCGGCGGCGGGGTCATATGCGGGGGAATGGAAGAGGAGGACGAGGTAGTCGATAAGGGGATTAAGCTAGGGGGAGGCGGCGAGCAGCAGCCCCCACAGCTGGTGCAGGGCAGGGGGGCTGCTGTGCTGCTCGCTCTGCCGTATGGGTTCATGGCAGCCTCACTAGTGTTTGACGCTGTAGGCCTGCCCTCGGTCAGCTCGAGCACAAAATCCATACGTGGCCCATTGACAGAGACCAGACGTCCTCCACCAGCAGTGGGGGGCCGAGGGGATCAGAGGATCAAAGAGCTGCAACTGCTCTCCCCCATCACCACATCTCGCTGCCGAAGCTGAGCCAAAGCCTGTCACTGCTGGCTGCTGTGCTGCTGCTAGCCAGCGTGTAAGTAACATGTATTCCCAAAGTCAAGTTCACGCAGGGACAACGCACAGCAGGTCCAACATCGAGTGTGACCTCCACAAAACCTAATTGATTGTTTCCACTATTATGTCTTTTGGAAAGCTGCCACAGGTTTTCTCAGCAGACGTGAGGATGTGTTTATCTAAGAAACAGCAGGTCCCATGAAATCCTTGAGAAAGATGCCTTCACTCAATTGCTGCCTTTATTTATTAATAAAACAGTAACATACTCATTAACAATGCCCTACGCTGATGTTACATCTAGGCAGAGTTTATCCAAACTGAACAAAAATCTGAAGTGATGATTTGTACCTTTGAATCTCTGCCCTGATGAACACATGAGTGGACTAGTAGAAGTTAAGATCAGCCCATTGAGGACGGGACTCTGGACGCTGAGGGCCACAGAGACGCTCAGAAAAACACAACTGAATGATCTTAGTATGGGATATGAACTATTTGGGCTGCCAATAAAGACAGCAGTCTGTGTTTGAGCTGAGAGAAATCCTCTGAGCAGCGTCCTCGTTGTTCCTCATGCAGCCCGGTGTAGATGCACCTCCCCCGCCAGCCATCTCCATAAACACGAGCTGTTGTCTCTGATAAATTGCGTTTTGAAATATCACATCCCCAACAAGCCGGTCCAGGCTGAATCCTGCATGCACGAGCCAGGTCAACGTCCGTGAATAGACTTTATCAAAAAGAGCCCGTCCATTTTAAGACAGCTGGGGAATTACAGAAACAAGCCGGCGGCAGCAAAGTGGCACCATGTTCAGCATCCAGCCGAGTCTGAGCACAACAACCCGGCCTCGGTCTCTGAGCAGCGGTCTGGTTCACTCGCCTCTGCTGGGCTCCATCTGAGCTGTGGACGAGTCCACGGGGAGGAAAGACACTCTTCTTCGCTGGAGACAGCAAAAGGATGCCAGCATTCAGATCCTGTTGCCCCAAGAGCGCGCATGGCAGTTTCAGATCACCAATCAATATTCTTGCAGCGAAGCTTTTAAATGTCCGAGACTTCTTTAGCAAAGACAGTTAAGCAGCGAGGTTTCGGTGACAGTGTTGTCACCGAAGCTTTGCATGATGATATGAGGCGATGGCGGCTCCACGATTCCCTTATACCATCACCTTAATAATATAGCATAATAATACCGAGTATTATTATTATATTATGTATTATTCGCGCAAGTGTTTCATCAGGTCCCAGTGGACGTCTTCTGCTCCAAACAGCCGTATTTAATACGTAAACAATTAGCGTTTACTGTCACCTAACCTGGACTCTGACTGCAGGATCCACAGACATCGTCGCATGGGCGTGTGGTTACATCCGAGTAAAGACTCCAATTTGGTAAGAAACTCCATCGCCCCCAGGACTCAGTGTTGGTGCTCATCCAGCTGTCCGGAGGGCCGTCGCATTCAAACAGACTATTCCTCCAAAGAGACGCGACACTGCGAGCGCCGAGCTGTCAGTCTGCGGGCTGCCTGCGCATCCCAACACACCGGGGCGCAGTCCACTCACGCGAGAACAAGAGCTCCTTCTGTCACCGATCTACAAAACATAGCGATGGTGGATGCGCGCAGGCCGCGTGCGTATTTACTGTCATCACGTGTGCGTAGATTAGGGTGCATTTTACCGTGCAGGGCGGGGAGGAGGACGGCCTGATGGTTGGAGCGAGACTAGACTGTGGTGGACGGGTGCAGTTGCATTGTGGGTAATGGAGTTCCTGCGGCATCTCCTGCTGACCTACATCCTTCTGACGGCGCATTTGGCTAAATAATTAGCGATGTTACAATCATAAGGGAATGTCAAATATATAGGTCATTGATTCTGCTCTACAGTGCATTGTCCTATGAGAATGTATTTGTCAGTACATAAATGTATGTATAATATAATATATAATGTAATACATTGATAGGTTCATTCTCAGTGGTCAAAGGTCAGCTGAAGAGCAACAGTCACTCACATGGATGGAGTCCGCTGCTCAAGGTCACTTGGACAGTTGGACGCAAACAACTGAAGAACAGTGAATCTAAGACTGATGAAATACGCTGGAGCTAAGTTTCACATGCGCTTTTACGGTAAAATAAATAGTCTCTAAGGGGTTTTAATTTATGCAAGGACAGGATACAAATAATGTCATAATTTGTTTTGGATATGCATTAGACTGTGTTCTTTAAAAAATTACATTCCAGAAGTAGAAATAGTATTGCCACCCATCATATTTTAAGCTATACTGACCCCTGCTGCCGAATTATGAAACACAAAGCATGTAGTGTCATTTGAGTCAAACTTTGTTGGTTCTCTTCTCTTCATTCAAGATTGAAATAAGGTTCAAACAGTGTTCCACCTTTTATTTTTTGAGAAGTCCCTGTAATAACTATTATCACATTATCAACACCATCCTCTAGTGGAGAGACATCTGCATGGGGGTTGTCGGCCTCAGTCTGGTGTCAAAGCTGTTTCCACAACTTTTAGTCTGACTGCATTGTCGCCTCTAAAACTGCAGATCTGATTTAAGTGCAGTTTGCTGTCTCTGATAAATGATTCTCCATATTGGATAACCCGGACCACCGTCTCCACCTACTGCAGAGCCAGTAGAGTACTTTCTCCAGCAGACTGATCCAGCTCCGCCGTCACAAGGACTGGTACAGGAGAGCATCCTGCCCACGTCAAGAAGACTTTATGATAAATCTCTGTAACTTAGCTTGCTACTGCTACAAACAAATTCCCCCTGGGGATGAGTACAGTATCTATCTATCTATCTATCTATCTATCTATCTATCTATCTATCTATCTATCTATCTATCTATCTATCTATCTGTCTATCTGTCTGTCTGTCTGTCTGTCAAGATGATATCAGAGGACCGATCTTGTGAAGCAACCGCAAGGTTGTGCTGTTGATTAATTTGTGTGCAATGCATAATCAAACTGTGAGCATGCAGCATGTTAAATATACAGAATGCTTCCCTCATTTGCATGTGTTTACACCCCGATGTTTCCTGATAACATCACAGATAATGCACCATGTTTTCATTCCGCAGTCTCTGGTCCACACCGATGTTGTGGTAGTCCACAGGTTATAGTTATAGTAGTAACGCACTGCTCCTCTGTGTTACTATCGTTAGGTTGCGACAACAGCAGCTGCGCATGCGCAGTGAGTGTGCGGGTGGTTTCGGTTGATCATTCATGCAACGTCTCGCTCGGTGAACAGGCAAGTCGACCGTGGGCCACAGCGAGTGTTTCCACTATGCCTGGAGCTTTCATTTAACGGAATAGGAGCCGACCCGGATCACCGGAACCGCGTTCCGGACAAGGTGTGTACTCTTTTCAGTTTCCTCAGTTTCAGCCGAACACCGCGATGTACTCAAAGCGCGGAAAAGTGACGAGGGAACTAACGTAAACGTTAGCGAGCCACCGAGCCGAGCAACTTCAGGCAGCTCAGAGGACGCGCCGCTCACTCCGGCTCAGCCGGGGTCCGAGCCCCGGGAGCCGGCTCACACGGCCAGCGCCTCACTTTAGCTCCGGACATCAACGCGGTACACACGTAGCCTCGGACACGTCGCTACCCGCAACAATTCATTAACTACTACATATTCTACAACCTTCCTGATCATTCAGGCTCCACTGCGCATGCTCGGAGAAACGTGCAGAATTCGGATTTGTAGTTTTTCTGTACCTGAGTTAATCGCAATTTTGAGGGCCAAGAGAAAACGGTAAGACTACAAGTTCCAGACAATGGGAGCTTTGTTTGGGAGCAACAGAGCTAGCCAGCTAGTTAGTCTGGACGAGCTTTGAATTTCGATCAGTTGTGCTGCAATCGGAAGTTGTCTTGGCTGGAGATTTGTTTCCAGAAGGAGCTCCATGGGTCCACTCGGCTGTGCGGTTACACCTCCTCATTACTGTCATGGGTTGCACTTACACAAAAACATGTTGTACAAGTGTTGCAGTAGTTACAAATGCCACTGATTTAATGTTTTAAATGTGGTCATAAAGGAGAACTGATTGTGGTTGTCGGGTGTGTGCGTGCAGTCGGGTGTGTGTGTGTGTGTGTGTGTGTGTGTGTGTGTGTGCAGTCGGGTGTGTGTGTGTGTGCGTGTGTGTGTGTGTGCAGTCGGGTGTGTACGCAGCGTGGAGAGGTGATGATGCCTCTGCGTGTCGTCTCCTTCATCGAGATCCCCTGGTTGCTGCTGTGTGACACGTAGAGTACCAGCGTGATGGATCGGTCGTGGAAGAGCGACAGAGCGAGGCAGCGCTGCACATATCCCGGGCAACATTTACTCTGGTCGCGTCCCTTCTGGAACTAATGGAATAATTATGACCGGGGAAAATGTGCGCTCGGTGCGTAATGCCTTACCCTGGATATCCCATTGCTCAGCCTCCTGTACCAGCTGAGCTGTCAGGAAATCCTACATGTCGATAAATATCCGTCCAAGAGGAAATCACATTTGAATGTATTTCCTAACTGTGACGTTCATGTTGAATATTAATGACAAGATTCTCCATATTTTGAATCCAATTTCCTTTGATTAAAGGCAATGCACCAGACTTCAGAAGTCTGTTAAATGCTTTGTTTGCAGACATTTTCACCCTTTTTAAATGGTTACTTGAAAATGTTCCATATCAAAAGCAAAAACTAAATATACGCTCTTACTTTCATGGCCTGTGAACTTATTAGTTTGTACAACTCCAGTGCTGTATGTGCTCATGCTTTGAAAATGTAAAGAATGTTATGAGCCTAATGACGCTGGGATCAGAGCCACTGTTATGACTCTGCTCTCATGAGACCTGGAGCTCGTAACTGTCTCTTACTTTTAAATGCTCTGCATTCCTTTGTAACCTTCCCACTCTCTGACAAAGGGGGATATTCCATAAATTGATAGTTGAAGAAGAAACTGCAGTACACACCCATAGCTCAGTATGATTTATTACATTATTTGGCAGCATGTCCCTGCAAGCAGCTTTTTGATGGATGTATAGAAAACCGAAGTCTGTGACTTCCAAAAGATAAACCTGCAGAAAGTATCAGGAAGTTCAGACTGTGAATCTCCAAATGCAAAAATTATCTACATTTTATAGTTAAATCCTCTTGTTTACAATTGGATGTGATGCTGCTGTCGTTTCTTTGCACATCATCGCATCATACCTTGAGATTTTGTCCAGAGTATGTATCTACCAATACTACACAGTTTTGGAAACTCTTGTCCATCATATATGAGCATGTTTATTTTGGTAATCAAGATGTCATGTTATCGTGCTGATCCACGCTCTCGTCATAACTTTTTGCCCACCTCGCCTCCAGCGGGCGGCTTGTGGACTCCCCTGAAACCAGATAACACTCAGTCTGATCTTCAGGAACATCTCATATTTTGTGCTAGTTATTTCAATGTTTCATTGCAAACAGCTGCGGGAACAAAGGATCCCGTCTTCAAACAGCTGAATGTGGCCACCTGCGTTATTCTGCATTTAAACACGAGGCTGAATCACCTTGAATCACCGTGCTGTATCTTGGGATGTGACTCATCAGCTTTCCCTGTTCTCTTCTTCTGACAAAGACTTTAAAGAACTCTCACACGTGTCTTCTGTTGGGTGAACAATACATTTCCAAAGGGGTCTTTTTCTGTGATGTCACCAGCTATGGTTCAAGTTCTGCTTTCCTCACCGCGACATGTTGGCATCTGTTTGTACGTTTTAATACGAAAAGCCTCTTGCCACCATACAAGAAAATGCCAGCAGTACCTGAGACATAGTTTAATCCCAATCAACAGCAGTCTAATGTAAATGGTGGAGCACAGGTTTGGTGTTCATCCAGCAGACCTGCATCATGCATTAGTGAGGGCGCAGGTGTGACAGTTCAAGATGAAATAGCATCAGACCACCAGGAGTGATGCCCATTCCCTCTGTCCACGCCCTCTGAAGGATGGGCCTCCTGTGAGGGTCGGATCCATAAGTCAGTATCAAGACGTCAGAGATTCACAGAGAGAGGTGCGCTCCAATGTTTCCTGAAATGATTCTGAGCTTCATGGTCTTCTGTGCAGCTATAAAACATGTGCTCGGTAGGCAGTTGATATATAAAGCATCCCTCCTTCTTTCTTCTTCTTCTCACTCCTGCAGATGTCCGACTGCCTCAAGGTGTTGTTTACCCCTCTGTATCTTCTTCTCGGGGAAGAGGACGAATCATACAGTAAATGTCTTTAAAATGTTGTTGCATCTGCCTAATGGTGCTGACAGTGTGCATTTCTACCTGTTACTGAGGGTAGGCATGAAAACAAGAAGGTGTCGAGGAGGCTTCATCTTTCTCCTCTCTCTCTGGGCATGTTTGACGGAGGTAAATATAGCCTGCTGGTTTCAGCCAGAGGATAAACACAGATGTTGGAGAGGCCTTTCCTTGCCGCAGGTTGGTCCTCCTCTGGTCAGCGCTGGTAGCAGAGGTATGGCCTCCACAGGCATCCACAGCACACTGAAACAGGGTTATTGGACTCAACACTGACGGGTTAACTCTGTCTAAATGTGCTACAAATCATTTAGACAGCCTGACAAAGTGCTGTAGATAAAGAGTGATTCATGAAGGCTGACCATTTACTCATTTCAAGTGGAGGCCACTCAGATTTACGAATAGGCGTTCACTTAACAAAGAGCCTGTACTCAACCCTGCCAGGCGATGAGTTTACACTTCTCTATTCATTGAAATGGAGGAAGAAGGAACGACTTTCTGACTGTTTAGATTCTCAACACTGAAGCCAAGGCCGTGAGGGCCAGGCATCTCTGTATAACTGTGTGTGAGTCTTTGAGCATGAATGAGCTCCTCTTCCAACATAAAGAGCGCTTATCTGCTACGCTCCCCCATTCTAATGTTTCTCTCTTGCTCATGTTCCTCTTTCAACGGGACTGATAATGTTAAATGGAGTTTCTGTGCTGTGAGACAGTGGATGGTGCACATCTCATGCATTTGATCTCCAGGGAACAGTCTTTGTTGAAGAGCTGCAAAGCATCCGGAGACACAACCATTAATATGAATTGTCATGCATCTGAGACGCCTTTCTCTCTGTCATGTCTTTATTGTCTTTTTCCTTCGACTTCTTGTTTCTTGTGTCTTGGGAGTTGAGTTTGTCTGCTTTTTAAAGGCTAAGAGTGTTTATTACACCTGCCTCATATCTGTCCCTAACTGAGTCTTCAAACGGGTGTGTGTGTGTGTGTGTGCGTGTGCGTGTGCGTGTGTGCATCCGGCATGACGGGATAAAGTAGCTGATTCTGTCTCCATCTGCTTGTAATGTAGAGCGAGTGAATTAACGTGTCATTAAATAGACTAACGTCCACATGATCACCGTCGAGGCATGAACTCATGACCTGCTGTTCTTTTATTCTCAGTCCAAAGGCCTCGCTAGAGTTGGAGGTGATCCTCATTTCAGTGATTTGTTTTTAAGGAAAATATATATTTAAAGTGAGCATTCATTAAAAAAACTTTTGAAAATAGTGATTTCAAGTGTAAGTTCATGAACTGAATTGTATATATTTGATATAAATCAGACATTTGTGGCAGAACGCTGTGTATTACATACAATACACATCCTACATTACACCTGTACAGGTCGACAGATGCACAATGAGGTCAGAAAGGCAGCTGATGCATTTCGAGACACGTGTGTGTGTTTGTGCGTGCGTGTGTGCATGCGTGTGTGTCATATCCTAGACGTTGTCTTTGCCCCTTCAGTGTGGGATCGTTAAGTATTGGCTCTTCTCCAACTGCTGTTGAAAAAGCGGTTGGAGAATGGGCGTAACCTGTGGATAGATTTGCATTATCCCCCCTCAGGATGTTTCGCTTTTAGCGAAACATCATGTGTTTAAAACACAAACCGTCTGTCTGTCTGTCTGTCTGTGGGAATGGTGAGTTTCAAAGATGTTTTTTTTGGTCTAATTGTAAAAAGTTTTATGAATCAACATCAAAAGTTGGTTTTCTTTCTTTTCCCTCATTGTGTAGACACAGTCAGCCTTCAGAGAGGCAGCTCTCTCAGGCTGTGGAGCCATTGTTTTAATGCTAATTGGGTTAACTTGGTCATTCCATGAATGCCTCTTGGCCTAGTTTTATGCTACTGTATCCAAATGTGCATTTCTTTCCTCCTCATTTCCAAATGAGATGAAGGATTTTTGTCTATTTCCACACATTTGATCTGCTCTGCACAGAGAGCGCTATGATCACTCATGTGTCTGTGTTGTCAATGAGGCAGAGCAATATGTGAAACCATCTCTGAGGGGATGATGAGAGGAGCAGACCTCTAACGGAGGTGTGGAGAGGGAAACTACAGTGTGGCTCCTTTCACTACCATGTCTCACCACGACTACACATATATGTCTTCTCTATTTTAGCTTTTATTTCTGATGCAGAGCCAAGAAAGATTCTCTCCTGTGGTACGGCTCATAAGCACTTGTATGCCTTCCAGTGCTGTTTATTTAGGTGCTTGATTAAATAGTAATTAGCCCTGCTGATGCCACCCTCTGAAACACTGGTAATACTCTTCGGCTGTTTTAGTGACTCACTGGCTGCTGCCCAGATCCTTTCAGATCCTACACTAACGGCAATGCTGTGACTAATGGCTGACACTGGTTTATTCCAATGGAAAGCATCACTTATCAGTATTAAATATTTCTCTATTTTGGTGAATTTGGTGTTTTGCCTTGTTGATGAAATGTGCCTTATCAACTTGATGAACCTTGGCTACTAGCCTGCCAGTATTACTAGTAATGCCTTTCCTCTGCATGCTATGGCTGACTACTCCACTTACCATTCATGTTTTCCCACCAGCAAATGTTCTGGATAGCACCTGGTACGTGGTACTTGTTTGTTGCCACCCTGTCGAGGTTCTTTGAGAGATGAGCCAATAATAGATGGCTTTAAAAACACTGTGGACACCCATTGGTCAGAGAGAACGTCCTGCACAAACCCGCCAGTCCTAAACAGCCGAGCTGCCGTCAGTAGTGACTAGACACACTGTGCCTTACAGTTGACAAAGCGCAGACGTTGTTTGTTTGCCAATGAAAGGATCCAGCAGTGTCGCGTTGAGGATGATGTCATGGAAACTCCAAGCGGCGACGCTACGGCAATCAGCTGAGAAGCCCGTCTCCTTTGAGGAGGTGCTGTCGGCACTGGGAAACTAAATGGAGAGAAGAATCTCACCGGATGATGCCAAAAGTGAGCAGAGTCGAGTCAAGCCGGATAGTGTAGTTGAGCCGCGGCGTAGAGGTTCCTGCTTTGTGGAGCGTGTGCAGCAGTGACGGCCTCGTGAACTGTCCCATGGGATTAGGCCAGAGAGCCGAAAAGGGAAGTGACAGTAGTTTGGGTGTTTCTGCACACAACAGTAGAGCTCTTATCATCGTGGGAGAGGAGGAGACGGATGAGCTGATAACTCTGAGCGAGAGACATGACTTGGCAGGGGAGGAGGGATAGAGCGCAGACAAGGAGAGGCTCAAAGGGAGGCCTGTTGATGCAAGAAAGCCTTCTCCTCTTTCACCTCCTTGGTTTCTCCTCCCTTCGCTTCCTCCTTTTCCCCATGACCTTTGCAGCCGAGCTCTGATTAGATAACTGCCTGCTTCAGTGTGTGAGGCTCTAACTAAGAATGAATAATGCTAATCACAAAAGGCAAAGAGGGAGAGCAAACCAAGGTGGAATTAAGTGATGATAAAAAGTGTGTGAGCGAGAGCTCGTGTTGTTGCCTCTGGAGAGGTTGTGTATGTGCACAGATCTCCTCGTGCTGCGTCCAGAAT